>NW_025236303.1:0-5408 GCF_018294505.1 Triticum aestivum | reverse complement strand
GGTCCGAATTGGACAAGGGGCGCAGCCCCTTTTTCTTCTTCCTCTCCCCCTCTTTCCCCTTCTCCTACTCCAACAAGGAAGGAGGGAGTCCTACTCCCGGTGGGAGTAGGACTCCCCTTGGCGCGCCCCTCCTAGGCGGGCCGCCCCCTCCCCCTTGCTCCTTTATATACGGGGGCAGGGGGGCACCTCTAGACACAACAACAATTGATCCCTTGGATCTCTTAGCCATGTGCGGTGCCCCCCTCCACCATAGTCCACCTCGATAATATTGTAGCGGTGCTTAGGCGAAGCCCTGTGACGGTAGAATATCAAGATCATCACCATGTCGTCGTGCTGACGGAACTCTCCCTCGACACTCGGCTGGATCAGAGTTCGAGGGACGTCATCGAGCTGAACGTGTGCTAGAACTCGGAGGTACCGTAGTTTCGGCGCTTGATCGGTCGGGCCGTGAAGACGTACGACTACATCAACCGCATTGTGCTAACGCTTCCGCTTTCGGTCTACGAGGGTACATGGACAACACTCTCCCCTCTCGTTGCTATGCATCACCATGATCTTGCGTGTGCGTAGGAATTTTTTTGAAATTACTACGTTCCCCAACAGTGGCATCCGAGCCTGGTTTTATGCGTAGATGTTATATGCACGAGTAGAACACAAGTGAGTTGTGGGCGATATAAGTCATACTGCTTACCAGCATGTCATACTTTGGTTCGGCGGTATTGTTGGACGAAGCGACCCGGACCGACATTACACGTGCGCTTATGCGAGACTGGTTCTAGCGACGTGCTTTGCACACAGGTGGCTGGCGGGTGTCAGTTTCTCCAACTTTAGTTGAACCGAGTGTGGCTACGCCCGGTCCTTGCGAAGGTTAAAACAACACTAACTTGACAAACTATCATTATGGTTTTGATGCGTAGGTAAGAACGGTTCTTGCTCAGCCTGTAGCAGCCACGTAAAATTTGCAACAACAAAGTAGAGGACGTCTAACTTATTTTTGCAGGGCATGTTGTGATGTGATATGGTCAAGACGTGATGCTATATTTTATTGTATCAGATGATCATGTTTTGTAACCGAAGTTATCGGCAACTGGCAGGAGCCATATGGTTGTCGCTTTATTATATGAAATAGAAACGCCCTGTAATTGCTTTACTTTATCACTAAGCGGTAGCGATAGTCGTAGAAGCAATAGATGGCGTAACGACAATGATGCTACGATGGAGATCAAGGTGTCGCACCGGTGACGATGGTGATCACGACGGTGCTTCAGAGATGGAGATCACAAGCACAAGATGATGATGGCCATATCATATCACTTATATTGATTGCATGTGATGTTTATCCTTTATGCATCTTATCTTGCTTTGATTGACAGTAGCGTTTTAAGATGATCTCTCACTAATTATGAAGAAGTGTTCTCCCTGAATATGCATCGTTGCGAAAGTTCTTCGTGCTGAGACACCACGTGATGATCGGGTGTGATAGGTTCTACGTTCAAATACAACGGGTGCAAAACAGTTGCGCACGCAGAATACTCAGGTTAAACTTGATGAGCCTAGCATATACAGATATGGCCTCGGAACACGGAGACCGAAAGGTCGAACGTGAATCATATAGTAGATATGATTAACATAGTGATGTTCACCATTGAAAACTACTCCATCTCACATGATGATCGGACATGGTTTAGTTAATTTGGATCATGTGATCACTTAGAAGACTAGAGAGATGTCTGTCTAAGTGGGAGTTCTTTAGTAATATGATTAATTGAACTTTAATTTATCATGAACTTAGTCCTGGTAGTATTTTGCAAATTATGTTGTAGATCAATAGCTCGCGTTGTTGCTTCCCTATGTTTTTATATGTGTTCCTAGAGAAAACTAAGTTGAAAGATGTTAGTAGCAATGATGCGGACTTGGTTCGTGATATGAAGTTTATCCTGATTGTTGCACAGAAGAATTATGTCCTTGATGCACCGCTAGGTGACGGACCTATTGCAGGAGCAGATGCAGACGCTATGAACGTTTGGCTAGCTCAATATGATGACTACTTGATAGTTTTGTGTACCATGCTTTATGGCTTAGAACCGGGACTACAAAATGTTTTTGAAACGTCATGGAACATATAAGATGTTTCAAGAGATGAAATTGGTATTTCAGACTCATGCCCGTGTCAAGAGGTATGAGACCTTTGACACATTCTTCGCCTAAAAGATGGAGGAGAATTGCTCAACTAGTGAGGAAGTACTTAGATTGTCTAAGTACTACAATCGCTTGAATCAAGTGGGAGTTAATCTTCCAGATAAGATAGTGATTGGCAGAGTTCTCTAGCCCCCTGAGGTGTTTCTTCCACTCAATAATTCTTATTAATTCCAAAAATAAGTTTCGTGGAGTTTTAGGATTTTTGGAGCAGTGCACAATAGGTTTCGAATGTTTGCTCCTTTTCCAGCCGGAATTCCAGCTGCCGGCATTCCCCCTCTTTATAGAAAACATTATAAAATAAGAGAGAATAGCCATAAGTATTGATATATAATGTGTAATAATAGCCCATAATGCAATAAATATTGATATAAAAGCATGATGCAAAATGGACGTATCTGCGCCACATGGAAGTACTATTATAGCGAGGACCCTAAGGCCAAAAGACAGAGAAAGAAGTTCAGTCAAGTGACTATCGACGAGAAGGTGGCACGGGCGATGGAGAAAGCAAAAGCTGAGACCAAAGCTGAGATAATGGCTGCCTGTAGACATGATATGGCGGCTGCCTTTACAAGCTCGATTCCAACTATGTTCACATGGGCGCAACAAAAGCCAAACGCGCCACCAAGTGAGTTTCCCATGCCCAGCTTCACCGGGAGCAACTCAATGAACACCGGACCCATACTCGTACCTAGTATGGCAACTGCACCCGCACCCGCACCCGCACCTCCTCCAGCACCTGCTCCTGCACCCAGCTGTCACAGCAGCCCTATCTCCGTCTCTGGCTTGAACGCCGGGCCGTCGACATTTACTGAGCTCGAAGCCCTCACGGTAAATACGCATCGCACCTTCATCAACTCAACTAATTAATTAATCTTCAGTTGTTGTTATTTTTGGATCTCTGACGCCGCACATATATGTCTTTGTAGGCCGACTCCACTCCGTGCACCCTCCTTTACCACATGAAGGGTGGGTTGGTGGATGTGGGGAAGGGTACTATAGTGAAGCCCAAGGATCGATTGTTCCACCGCTGGCAGATGCCTGATAACGCCTTAAGGGTCTCCGTGGCGAGTGTGAAAGCAGGCTACGAGTGTTTCCCTCGTCCGATACAAACCAATGGAGAGGATGGCGAGACCCCCACGCAGCTTGGCCAATGCAAAAATTGGCCGATCCTGTGGCCGAAAAATCTTCTTCGTGTCGAGGTGGCCGGGAGCACACCAATGGGACCTCAGAAAGGAATGACCACAACCCCTCCTACACAAGTACAACCATCGTCTGTGCTGCTTGCTGAGATCGAGAGACATGAGGAAGGAGGGCCAACCGTTCCGGCAAATGATGCCATCTGCCCCATGAAAGAGGATATGGGTGATGACATGGAGGAGACCGAGGACCCTCTCCATTATATCAATACCGGCTATGACATGGAAGTAACACTGAGTCAACCATATGAATCTGAGATGCATGTACCAGAGCTGGAACGTCCTCGGGAGTGCAAGAAGTCTTTGTTCATGCAATCCTCGTAGGACACGCCTCCAGATGCCGGTTCCACCCAAGCTCAACTACTTAGCCAGAGTCGTCCAATGCTGAGCCCAGCAACACTAGGGGTGGTGCTCAGGGACGGTCTGACAGACCCACCAGCACCTCAGCCCACCAAGAAGAAGCAGAGGAAGAGCCGACGGCGAGAAAATCAAATAAAGCTGGCAATGTTAGTTCTAGCAACCAGCTGCCTTCGACCAAGGTTGACAGTGTACCGATGAAACATGCGCCATTAATCTATGTCGCGGGAGAGCCAATGGTACCGGCGAATGCACTAGCTGCCATAACAGGGGACTCAGGAGACTCCATGACCATGTGCTTTCGACAGAGAGAAGCCTCCTCGCCTCGGATGATCCAGGATAACCACTTTATATGGTTCATGTGTCGAGCAGTTGCAAGATGTACGTACACACATGCCCTGCGGACCTCTTCTTCCTGAGGTTTGATTACATCTTCCAGATGTTTCAAATGAGGACACTCGACTTTACGTTCGTCCGTCTATATGCGCTTCACATGAACTACATCCTCAGGAGAGAGCAAGTCACCGGTCTTGCTGTTGCGGACCCATACTACATGCACGAGGGCCTCTTGTCAGTCAATGATGCCAACCGTCAATATGCGAGTTAGTACATCAAAGATTTCTTGGTCAGCAATAAGGACAAAGAAACCATTCTCCTGCCTTATCATCCTGGGTAAGTCATCCGCGGATAGCACTATAACACATACATCCTTCCGTGCATTTCAATAATTACTTTGCACGCATGGAGGCTAACTTGATCGTGTATTTTGCGCAGCGGGGGGTGTTGTGCCGTTCTCATCGTTCTTTACCCTTGTTACTCCCGCGCACTATATTTGGACCCGTCGAAGAACATACAGAAGAAATATTACACACACATAAAGTATGTTCTGGACAAAGCTATACTGTGCTTCAGCATGCGGGGTGTCTACATCCAAAGCAAAAAAACAAATAAGGTCGGGGTCTGTTTCGGCCATAAGACTGACTTCTGTTGCATTCAGCAACCGGAAAGAAGTGAGAACGATGGATTCTACGTCATCCATGATGGAGTATAGAACGGATGTGCAATCACTTTGCATGAAATCTTCATCCGATACCCATATCCAGAGATGGGCCGAAGCCTTTGGAGCCGTGCCGGATAATCGACTTCGAAATGATTTCTACCGGATAAAAAGGACAGACCCAGTGCATAGAAGCTCCCACACAAGGTGGGGTCTGGGGAGGGATTATAGGAACCTAGTCTTACCCCTGCAAAGTGCAATGCAGAGAGGCTGGTTCGAACTCAGGACCTCTTGGCACAAGTGGGGAGGACTTCACCACTGCGCCAGGCCTGCCCTCTGAAATGATTTCTACCAGATCCAGCAGGAAATTGCGTCCATCATCATGAAAGATGTCCTCGAAGAGAATGTGATGTTCTACAGTGGCCAAATATCGCGAGCTGACGGCCAAACCCGCATTGCCCTACAACGTCAAGACATGACGCCTTTCACTAAGCTTGGGTCCGTCCTCCCAGATATGGACAAATGGGAAGAATGCACTGCTTAAAAACAATGTGTCTATTTAGTTACTTGTTACTTTCTGTATGAAGAAACTTCGAATGTCTCAGTACGACGAAAACCTTGTGTAAAATTTACACGTACAAGAATTGACAAAAAAAAAA
>NW_025236302.1:0-5408 GCF_018294505.1 Triticum aestivum | reverse complement strand
TTTTATTAATGCATTATATTTTATATTTCACTCTCAAACAGATGTTGTTATTGAAGAAGAGAAACAATAGAAAGTACATGTAGTTTTCAAACACATTCAGATTCACACCAGATCAAATTAGTGGAATTGATTCATCGTGGTATTATGCAAATCTGTTGTACAGAAAAGCAACACATGTATCTTCTAACTATACAATCTTTTATTTATAAAATGCACTTTCAATAAAATGATTAATGTATCATCACATGAACTGGTTGTTAGCATGGTCGGTCATATTCGAATGTGAAGAAAGAGTAAAAAAATCAGAACCATGACCACCAAAGAAATCTATATGTTTCTTAGAACCATGAAGAAATCCAAGTGTCTGTTTCAAGATTGTTCACCTAAGATTTAGGAGAAGTGCACTCTAATTCAGGGCATCTTCAGGTGCCTAATTCGATGAATATGTTCCTATGACCAATGAAGTAGAAATAATATAACTAATATGATATGCATACTACCATCTTTTTAGTCATCCTTATCCTGGACAGCATAGAAAATATGCTAAATAATTAGCTGCTATATACCATGAAGCGTTCCTTTAGTCAGTTCTTCGGTCATGATGCGGTGGTCAGTGAGTCCATCTTTGCTCTTCTCCTGTAATTGGAGATCATTTCTTAAAGTAAAATATTTTCCAATCACTAACCAGTAGTAAAGCTAGCAAGAACAAATATATCAACATAGCAAATTGGCAGGGGCGTCACAATTGTGGCCTCATCTACATGGAACTAAGGAGTATCATTTCTATCCAGCTAATTATCATGGCATTGGCATATCACAAGACACAAGTGGTTTCAGGCCACTTCCATTCTGCAAAATAAAAGGGAATCGAGCTTGACATTTTTTAGAGAGAGAGAGTGTTGTGGAATTGTCACGGCAGATGTCCTAGGGTGAGGACTTAGTCGTGAGGCCAACGCATCTATGTGGTAGCTTGAGAGGGGTTGAGCGGAATCGAGAGACGCAACACAAGACAGGGATTTAGACAGCTTCGGGCCCCAGGAAACATCATCCGGTAACAACCCTACATGCTGTTTGAGGCTAGGTCTCATTATTATGACGAGGGAGTCACCGTAAACCGGCTCTCCTCTTTGTGTCTAGCCCTAAGATTGTTTCTTCTTACTTGTCCCTCTTTGGGGAGCCCTACCCCTCCTTATATATGTTGAAGAGGCGGGTTACATGTAGAGTCCAACTCGGACTTAAGACTTCACTATTCTAACTTATCTTCATGGGCTTATTAACATCTTGGGCTTCATAACATCTCGGGCTTCATAACCCCTGACAATCCAGTTATCACTGTTTCCCGGTTTAACATTGTCTGTCGGTTTAACATTGTCTGCTGGTTTAACATTGTCTGCCGGTTTACCACCAGCCGGTTTACCGTCTGTCTTAGCCATCTGTCTTGACTCTCTGTCTTAACTCTCCGCCGGTTTACCATCCGCCGGTTTACCAAGTCCCAGCCGGGTTACGACTCCGGCCGGGTCATACTGCGGGGTATATGCCCGACATTAGCCCCCAGTTTAATTTGGATTTATCCATGTTAAACTGATCCTGATCATCTTTGAATCCTTGTCATTTCCTTCTAGAAAATCCGGGTCAATAGGCCAGCTTCATAATCAATTTGCTAACATTGGTTTGTCACAGAGAAATATTGTGAAGAATAACTTCTTTGACTCAGCTCCCAATACTTACCAAAAATATTGGTCTTTAAAATACTCATCTGATCTTCAGCCGGTTTAAGAATGTAGAACTTGCCGGTTTACAAATATTGATGGCACCGGATCATAACTGTTTGTTAACATCAGCTTGAAATATACCTCTTATATGCCTATTACTTGTAGCCCCCAAGTCTTAAGAAGGTAGTATAGCAATAGCTTTAAGACTTGGTTCAATATAAATATCACAAGCATGAAGAAATCCAAGTTGTTCATCTCGATTACCAGTCAGAACTGAGTATTCCACATATGTAGCCCCCAAGTGCCTGGTTGTCATGCTTGCAGCAACCTGGGACTTGTAATTTCCTGATGCTCATAAAAAACTTCAACCAGTGTAGCCCCCAAGGGCCGGGTCATTATGTAAATAATGAGCAGGGACTTTGAAAATATGATCATGTAGACTTTAACATCAACGTGTAGCCCCCAAGGGCCGGCTCAGTAAGATAATATTGAGCTGGGACTTTATATATACTTCATTGAGAATAACATTATATGATGTAACTCCCATCATGGGGCTTGAACCCACGTCCACAAGGTTGAGAGCTTTGTGCTTTACCAACAAAACAGTGGATCCTTCAATAATAGACGAAAATGTGTGTACCTTGAATTGTTGACAGGAGCAATTGGTAGCCCCCAAGGGCCGGCTCATTATGATGTGATGAGTCAGGTCTTCAATAAGACTAATAAAAATGACTTTGCATTAGCCCCCAAGTGTCATGGTGCATGCTTGCAGCGGCATGATACTTGCATATTTGATATAATCTTAAGTTGAATAATGTAGCCCCCAAGTGCCGGGTCGTAAGCCTGCAGCGACTTGGGACTATTCCTTCAATTGTAAAATAAATCATATCCATTGATAATATAATAGCCATTGCGCTAAAGCGACTTTTGAAAACCTTAATCATAATACTGGTTACTGATAACCATAATAAAATCCAGCCATGCTGGCTATTTAAAGATTTGAATAATATAATCCAATGACTTATGAGCGCATGATTCCAATGGCGCAATCCAAATATATACTGGCTACTTATAGTCGAAACTAGACCGGGCTGATAGTCTCCGGATTATGATTTAATCGTGTTCCGTCAATTTGTAATTGACAGTCGAACCGGATTAACAATGCCGGTTTTCAAAATGCAACAAAAGAAATGTTTATAAAAGACAGAATTAAAGCAAAGGCAGAGATAAAACCATTGCAAATGAGGCTTTGAGCCGATCAAGAGGCATTACCATGGTCGGACAAGACCACGCCCCCAAAAGGTGTAGCTATGGTTCGAGTCAGCCAGGTCCCCAAATGATGCTTTGGCATTACGCCGATCAAGAGGTGTAGCTATGGTTCGGGTTCGACCAAGCCCCCAAGTGATGCTATGGCACTAGGCCGATCAAGAGGCGTGACTATGGTTCAGACGTGACCAAGTCCCCAAGTGATGATGAGGCTTTATGCCTATCAAAAGGTGTTGCTATGGTTCGGACACGACCAAAGCCCCCAAGTGATGCTGTGGCATTGCACCGATCAAGAGGTGTGACTATGGTTCAGACATGACCAAGCCCCCAAGTGATCACTAATATGATAAGCCAATAAGGCATGATACCCATGTTTGAACCGCGCATCATGGCAGCAGGTCCTCTTTGGCACCCTTTAACTTTTTGCAAGAGATAAATCCTTCTTGAACCGGATGAAAAACCGGATATTGAGAGCTTCAAAGCTTTATGGGAGACATCTTTCCCTTGAAACGGATTGTAAACCGGAATCTTCATTTTCAGCCGGAAATTTTCTGACAGCCTTTAAACTCGAACTTGCGAGAAGTTAATTCCTTTTTGAACCGGGCATTTTTATACCGTATTTGAGAGCTTCCGAGCTTTGCAAGAGATAGTTTCCTCTTAAGCCGGATTTGAACCAGATACTAAGGGCTTCAGCGCTGTGTGGGAGACGGGATTCCCCTTAAGCCGGACTATAAACCGGAAGCATCATTGTGAGCCGGAATACTTCTGAGGGCTTTTAAATTTTTATTAATATAACAGTAGCCTCCGGGACGGGTTTCCCTTCAACATCCTGGGGCACTTGAATTTGCTGAAACTGGCAAGACTTGCTACATCATATCATCGTAGCCCCCAAGTTTTAAGATGACTCAAGGAGTTGTCTTGAAATTCTTCATACTTGACCATAGCAGAAGGTATATGTCATCGGTGTTAATAATGCGATGTAAATCCACAGAAGATTGAGGTGACTGCGGCGGGTTATAAATGACCCCGTATGAACCGTGTCAGCAACTCGGCCAATGGTTCCTTCCAACTGGTTATTTGAAGTTAACCAAACTGTAGTGGCAGCGATTTGTGCGCATGTCCATTGAGCCATCCAGCACAGACGGCAGTTGAATGATCATTTGCCTCCAATTTGTTGGAAGAAAGCCGGCTACGCAAGCAGTGACTTGCCCATACTCAATAAATAGCTCATGCAAACAGGTGCGACCCGGTGTGTTGATGTGGACCAGGCCGCGAGAGACGGACATCAAAGACGACCACAACATCATAGGCAGCTCGGACAGATGATTCGACCGCGGCATTGTAAGCCGGCTTGGACGAGCGAGTTAATCCGCATGGGACGGACCTGGTGAGTTGAAGTAGTCCGGGCCGCAAGGGCGGCGGCTTGCGCGCATCCATTTACCATGTAATGAGGCACGGAGGAATACCGGATGCAATATTGCCAGTACGTACTCTGTATCCTTGGTGTAAACCACATTCGTAGTGAGTAATTGTTCTGCATACAAAAAATACAGCAGGTAGAATAGTTGTTTGTCGAAGGAAAGCAGCATGTACTTAACAAAATATGTAAGATAAATATCACCTGATTTTTAGGCGGCAGATGATCCTTATGTGGCATCCGTAGGTAACCTTTCAGTACTGCTGCCGAATTCCGTTTGATCCTTACATACAACCGAATATCCACGTTATTTTTAGGTTGTTATTAGCTAGCTAATAGAGAGAAGTGTCCTCTCTTATATCTTCATCCTTGGTTTACCAACGCTACTGCTATATTCATTTCACCCGTGGATATATAATAACTCATGCATGCTCGCATCATACATCATCATATATAATAACAAGTCCTACTAATTATCAAGCATCATCATACAACTTCTACTCGTTATTAATTAATAATAAGTCATACGATCATCATTTTCATAGTCATCGAACCCAACCCTACATAATTGTTCTTAGCACATGATCATCAGTATCAGGTAGGACCTAAACACACTTAAGGTAAAATAGCATAAAACAATATAGACCCCGACTCTCCATTATGAAGAATGGAGATCATCTTGTCTCCAATTCTTGCGCCTCGCTTCCTTTTGCTTCCAAGAAGCTCCTTACGACTGTCCATACATTTTTTCCATTCTTTGATTGTCATGTCTCCACTTTTTTTAGAAATCCGGTTTGGACAGCTGAGATTCGTAGGATGACATGGATATATGTTCAAAACACGAAGGCTGCCGCCATTCTGATACATCAAATGAGGCACACAATCCTCTGGGATTCTCTGTTGAAAAACATAGTAATAATTTCGTAGTTAGCAATGATGTATTAGTTTTAGAAGTATGCAAAAAGATGCACGGATGTCGTAATAGTAAAAAATCTTACCAGGGTATCTCCATG
>NW_025236301.1:0-5408 GCF_018294505.1 Triticum aestivum | reverse complement strand
AACATAGGAGACTCTCTATCATGAAGATCATGGTGCTACTTTGAAGCACAAGTGTGGTAAAAGGATAGTAGCATTGTCCCTTCTCTCTTTTTCTCTCATTTTTTTTGGCCTTCTCTTTTTTTGGGCTTCTTTGGCCTCTTTTTTTCGTCCGGAGTCTCATCCCGACTTGTGGGGGAATCATGGTCTCCATCATCCTTTCCTCACTTGGGACAATGCTCTAATAATGATCATCCCACTTTTATTTACTTACAACTCAAGAATTACAACTCGATACTTAGAAAAAATATGACTCTATATGAATGTCTCCGGCGGTGTACCGGGATGTGCAATGAATCAATAGTGACATGCATGAAAGAATTATGAACGGTGGCTTTGCCACAAATACGATGTCAACTACATGATCATGCAAAGCAATATGACAATGATGAAGCGTGTCATAATAAACGGAACGGTGGTAAGTTGCATGGCAATATATCTCTGAATGGCTATGGAAATGCCATGATAGGTAGGTATGGTGGCTGTTTTTAGGAAGATATATGGTGGGTGTATGATACCGGCGAAAGGTGCGCGGTATTAGAGAGGCTAGCAATGATGGAAGGGTGAGAGTGTGTATAATCCATGGACTCAACATTAGTCATAATGAACTGACATACTTATTGCAAAAATCTATTAGTTATCGAAACAAAGTACTACGCGCATGCTCCTAGGGGGATAGATTGGTAGGAAAAGACCATCGCTCGTCCCCGACCGCCACTCATAAGGAAGACAATCAATAAATAAATCATGCTCCGACTTCATCACATAACGGTTCACCATACGTGCATGCTATGGGAATCACAAACTTTAACACAAGTATTTCTCAAATACACAACTACTCAACTAGAATGACTCTAATATCACCATCTTCATATCTCAAAACAATCATAAGGAATCCAACTTCTCATAGTATTCAATGCACTTTATATGATAGATTTTATTATATCCCTCTTGGATGCCCATCATATTAGTACTAAATTCATAACCAAAGCAAATTCCCATGCTGTTAAAGACTCTCAAAATAATATAAGTGAAGCATGAGAGTTCATCTATTTCTTCAAAATAAAACCACCGCCGTGCTCTAAAAGATATAATTGAAGCACTAGAGCAAAAGACAAACTACTCCAAAAGATATATGTGAAGATCAATGAGTAGTAGAATAATTATGTAACTATGTGAAGACTCCTAACATTTAAGAATTTCAGATCTTGGTATTTTATTCAAACAGCAAGCAAAACAAAAGAAAATAAAATGACGCTCCAAGCAAAACACATATCATGTGGTAATAAAAATATAGCTCCACGTAAAGTTACCGATGAACGAAGACGAAAGAGGGGATGCCTTCCGGGGTGCCTTGGTAATCCCCAAGCTTAGGCTCTTGCCACTCCTTATTCCATAGTCCATCGAATCTTTACCCAAAACTTAAAAACTTCACAACACAAAACTTAACAGAAAACTCGTAAGCTCCGTTAGTATAAGAAAATAAATCACCACTTTTGGTACTGTTATGAACTCATTCTAAATTCATATTGGTGTTATATCTACTGTATTCCAACTTCTCTATGGTTCATACCCTCCGATACTACTCATAGATTCATCAAAATAAGCAAACAACACATTGAAAAACAGAAACTGTCAAAAACAGAACAATCTGTAGTAATCTGTATCAAACGCAAACTTCTGGAACTCATAAAAATCTTCCAAAATAGGACGACCTAGATAATTTGATTATTGATCTACTACAATTGGAATCAGTATTTTATCACTTTCTGGTGATTTTTAACAATTGTTTTCGTGAGCAGAAAGTTTCTGTCTTTTTCAGCAAGATCGAATAATTATCATCCAAGAAGATCCTATAGGTCTTACTTGGAACAAACACTAATTTAAACATAAAAACACATCTAACCAGAGGCTAGATGAATTATTTATTACTAAACAGGAGCAAAAAACAAAGAACAAAAATAAAATTGGGTTGCCTCCCAACAAGCGCTAACGTTTAACGCCCCTAGCTAGGCATGATGATTTCAATGATGCTCACATAAAAGATAAGAATTGAAACATAAAGAGAGCATCATGAAGAATATGATTAGCACATTTAAGTCTAACCCACTTCCCATGCATAGGGATTTTTTGATCAACCAACTTATGAGAACAATAATCAACTAGTATAGGAAGGCAAAACATAGAGAGGAAATTTGATATTATTGCAATTCCTACAAGCATATGTTCCACCCTCATAATAATTTTCAGTAGCATCATGAATGAATTCAACAATATAACTATCACATAAAGCATTCTTTTCATGATACACAAGCATAGAAATTTTACTACTCTCCACATAAGAAAAAGTCTTCTCATTCGGAATAGTGGGAGCAAACTCAACAAAATAACTATCATGGGATTAAAAATTGAAATCAAGATGACAAGTTTCATGGTTATAATTATTCTTTATAGCATACATGTCATCACAATAATCATCATAGATAGGAGGCATGCTTTCATCATAGTAAATTTTCTCTTCAAAACTTGGGGGACAAAAAAATATCATCTTCATCAAACATAGCATCCCCAAGCTTGTGGCTTTGCATATCATTAGCATCGTGGGTATTCAAAGAATTAATACTAACAACATTGCAATCATGCTCATCATTCAAAGATTTAGTGCCAAGCATTTTAGAGACTTCTTCTTCTAGCACTTGAGCACAATTTTCCTTTCCATCATTCTCACGAAAGATGTTAAAAAGATGAAGCGTATGAGGCAAACTCAATTTAATTTTTTGTAGCTTTCTTCTATAAACTAAACTAGTGATAAAACAAGAAACAAAAAGATTCGATTGCAAGATCTAAAGATATACCTTCAAGCACTCACCTCCCCGGCAACGGCGCCAGAAACTGCTTGATGTCTACTACGCAACCTTCTTCTTGTAGACGTTGTTGGGCCTCCAAGTGCAGAGGTTTGTAGGACAGTAGCAAATTTCCCTCAAGTGGATGACCTAAGGTTTATCAATATGTGGGAGGCATAGGATGGAGATGGTCTCTCTCAAGCAACCCTGCAACCAAATAACAAAGAGTCTTTTGTGTCCCCAACACACCCAATACAATGGTAATTTGTATAGGTGCACTAGTTCGGCGAAGAGATGGTGATACAAGTGCAATATGGATGGTAGATATAGGTTTTTGTAATATGAAAATATAAAAACAGTTAGGTAATAAGCGATAAAAGCGAGCGTAAACGGTATTGCAATGCTAGGAAACAAGGCCTAGGGTTCATACTTTCACTAGTGCAAGTTCTCTCAACAATAATAACGTAACTAGATCATATAACTATCCCTCAACATGCAACAAAGAGTCACTCCAAAGTCACTAATAGCGCAGAACAAACGAGGAGATTATTGAAGGGTACGAAACCACCTCAAAGTTATTCTTTCTGATCGATCTATTCAAGAGTCCATTATAAAATAACACGAAGCTATTCTTTCTGTTCAATCTATCATAGAGTTCGTACTAGAATAACACCTTAAGACACAAATCAACCAAAACCCTAATGTCACCTAGATACTCCAATGTCACCTCGAGTATCCGTGGGTATGATTATACGATATGCATCACACAATCTCAGATTCATCTATTCAACCAACACATAGAACTTTAAAGAGTGCCCCAAAGTTTCTAACAGAGATTCAATACGAAAACGTGTGCCAACCCCTATGCATAAGTTCACAAGGTCACTGAACCCGCAAGTTGATCACTAAAATATACATCAAGTAGATCACGTGAATATCCCATTGTCACCACAGATAAGCACATGCAAGACATACATCAAGTGTTCTCAAATCCATAAAGACTCAATCCGATAAGATAACTTCAAAGGAAAAACTCAATCCATTACAAGAGAGTAGAGGGGGAGAAACATCATAAGATCCAACTATAATAGCAAAGCTCCCGATACATCAAGATCATGCCAAATCAAGAACACGAGAGAGAGATCAAACACATAGCTACTGGTACATACCCTCAGCCCTGAGGGTGAACTACTCCCTCCTCATCATGGAGATCGTCAAGATGATGAAGATGGCTGTCGGTGTCAAAACCGGCGGATCTCGGGTAGGGGGTCCCGAACTGTGCGTCTAGGGCGGATGGTAACAGGAGACGGGGGACACGATGTTTACCCAGGTTCGGGCCCTCTCGATGGAGGTAATACCCTACTTCCTGCTTGATTGATCTTGATGATATGAGTATTACAAGAGTTGATCTACCACGAGATCGTAGAGGCTAAACCCTAGAAGCTAGCCTCTGGTTTGATTGTTGTTGTCCTACGGACTAAAACCCTCCGGTTTATATAGACACCGGAGGGGGCTAGGGTTAGACAGAGTCGGTTACAAGGGAGGAGATCTACATATCCGTATTGCCAAGCTTGCCTTCCACGCCAAGCAGAGTCCCATCCGGACACGTGACGAAGTCTTCAATATTGTATCTTCATAGTCCAATAGTCCGGCCAAAGGATATACTCCGGCTGTCCGAGGACCCCTAATCCAGGACTCCCTCAGTAGCCCCCGAACCAGGCTTCAATGACGATGAGTCCAGCGCGCAGATTGTCTTCGGCATTGCAAGGCGGGTTCTCCTCCAAATTCTGAGTACCTGTCGAGTAGCGTCCGGCTTCCCATGAATGTCGCACTCCTTGGCTTCTGCGCCTAATAATGGCTATCCTCCACGTGTCAAGCGAATGCGAGAAGTCGGGGCATTTTTACACTTGCCATCCTAACCATGTAAGTAAATCGTCTATTTAAGGAGGCGGGGATCCTCAGATCTAGATCACATCATCCTCCCACAACGACTATCCATCGGAGCGCGCCCGAAAAGGTCCATCCCATGATGGCCGGCCATCGCAGCTCCTCCTCTCGCTCCCGTAGCCCTAAGCCAGGCAATTGGAAGAAGTGTTCCGTCCCTCACAGCCAATTAGTAGAGTTACAGACCCAGGGATTCCTCCCTCCAGCGTATATGGTCCCCGTTCGAGCCGGACTCGCCACCTACAACGGCGGGGAGCAAGCGGAGAGCTTTCCCAACCCATCCATGGGGGAGCGGGTATGCCTTGTCCATTACTTATTAAGGGGGCTCGGATTTCCAATCCATCCGTTCCTCCGCGGGCTCCTGGAGTTCTACGGCCTCCAGCTGCATAACTTTACTCCCGCCTCCATATTACACATCGCTGGCTACGTTGCCCTTTGCGAGCTGTTTTTGGGCTGCGAAGCTCATTTCGAGCTATGGAAGAGGCTATTCTGCCTCGTACCCCGTACACAGGAGGGGTCAATATATCAAGTGGGCGGAGCCGAAATATGGCGCATCGCCGGGACCGGATACCTGTCCGGTACTCC
>NW_025236300.1:0-5408 GCF_018294505.1 Triticum aestivum | reverse complement strand
CTCCTCGATTCTTCCGAACTATTCTTCATCTTCGGTTGTCGGTCTTGAAAACTGGTTCAACAAATCTTCTCATCTTCGATCTTGAGGATCGCCGAAATGCATTCGACAAGTTTATACGTCGGGTACCCGAGGAGCCCCTTTAAGTTTCCGGCCTTTATCAATGCCTCGTTATTTTTATGCCACACCTTGGGTTTGAAGTTGTTCCCGGGCGGCAGCGTCCTCTTGCGTCCGAGCTCCAACGCCGGACTGCATTCGAGGTATCTTTTTCAGCCGAGCACCAACGCCGGACCGCTTGCCAGCTCTAACGCCGGAATGTATCCGAGCTCCAACGCCGGACTGTGTCCAGGCTCTAACACCGGACTATATCCGAGGTCTCATATCACCTTGGTTCAAAACAGTTGAAGGAGTTTAGCCGAGCTTAATGCCGGAAATGCCCTTTATGGAGCCAGCCACTAGCGCCCGAGCTTTATGCCGGACTGCTTTCGAGGTGGTGCACCGCCCCGACTATGGGCCGATTTTTTGTCAATATTTTTTATTGGTGCAATTTATTCTCTGCCGAGATATATAACCAGTAACCCTCAAGGTGTGTATCGGTCTAAAATCCGAGATGCACATGAAGGATGACGTAAGACCGTTGATCCCAGTAGCCGCTGAGACTCAGATTGATTTGCAAAATCGGCCTGAGGATCAAGTCCAAGCTCGGCAGAATACTTCGGGACACTAAAAGCGGCGTGCTCAGTCCTCGAGACTCAGGTTGGGTGCGGCCGACCAACCTGAGGATCAAAATCTCCTCGGAAACTATATTGCACATAAAATTTTCTGCATTGGACAAGCAATGCAGTAGCCACCGAGACACTGGTCGGGTGGTAACACCAGATCAGGGGATCAATGTGCCCCTTTAATATTTGTAAATAATAAGCCCGAAGCCCAGTAGCCCCCGAGCCTTAATGCGGGCACGGGTGGCCGAATTAAGGATCAATATCCATAGTAAAATCACAAATTATGTGTAATGACTCTATGTATCCAAGTACTTTACGTCATTAATGCTCGGATCCGCATTGTACAAAACTTTGTTGACCGATCATCGGCTTCCACCTCCTCGGCCAGTAGCCGAGGAGTGTTTGTCCTACTTTATGAGGGCAGAGATTTACAACAAACAAGGCAATCTGGCCATACGGTTTTATAAACAAAGGTACGCAGAGAGTTATATTACTGTTTAACAGAAGAAATGTCTTCCAAAGAAAATAGTCCCGCTATCGGTTCCTTTCTTTGGGTTGTCATGCTAAGCATGATCATTAAACCTCAGCTCTAATGTAAGAGCAAAATATTGAGGATTTAGTTTGGGAGGCCATTTAATAGCCCCCGGTAGTGTTCGGCGACAGTCGGGGTCAAGCCATAAACACTTCGGCCAATGTTATGAACGGCCCATCATTTAACATAGTCATCGGATCACTGACCAGTTTACGCTTATTGTGAAAGTCATTTTTCGGCTTTCTCCACTGAGGTGCTTAACCATGTGAGCTAGAAGCACAATCGCAGTGATTCTCCCTTTGCACGCCTAGCCGAACAAAACGGAACGTAGGAAGCAAGTGCAGGAGCCGGGCAACCCAATTATTGCCGAAGACACAATTCGAAACCGATGCATATATAGCAATATCTGAGAATGTTTTTGCCGAATCCCTAAAGGTGTCCGGCGTTGCACTGCGAGACTAATGCTGGAAAAGCACAAATAGTTTAAAAGTGCCAAAAAGCTTGGAAAACCAAGAAACGTCAGTAAAAACATGACGTCTGAACAATATCAAGTGTTCGGTGCCAATCCGAAAGTTGGTCTTAGAAAAAAGAAGTGCTTTTGTCGTGCTTTAACATGATACATCCAATCTCAAGACTTCAAGCGGGCCAGCCTACGGCTTCAACCTCCTATCCGAGGGCGGAGTACTTCTCATCATGCCAGTTTAGCAAACTAAACTCTAGCGGTTTTGAGAGAGAAATTAGGCTCCCCGGCTAGTGACCGCACACTCGCGTCGAAAAAAGGAGTGATAAATAATAATAATAAAACTTTGCAACGACTAAGAAGAAGAACACTTATTATAAAACGACTCAAATAAACTTAAGAGCCCCCAAGTGACTTGGGTAGAAGAATGATTGCATGTACCGAAGTACTTATATCATATCTATGTTCAACCGAACTTTAAACGCGTCTTAACCGACCGTCAGCTTCTCCCTCTTCGGTCAAGGACCGAAAAGTGTTATGTACTCCATCGGTCGAGAATATCGACGGTGTTTCCAATAACCAGGCAATCAGGCCATAAGGCTGTAACGGACAAAGCGCGCTCAGGGAACTTATGCTATATTACCGTGAAGTGTAAGAAGCATCTTCAAAAAAAATAGTACCCCCACCGATACCTTCCTTCGGTGCTCATTGTTATTATGAGACTTGTGCAATAACTTTTTTGTACTCATGAGTTCCGTTGTGTGCCGACCATCATTGAAAACTATAAGAGTGCTAGCTTTCGGCTTCACCCAGTCTGACGTCCGGCTCGGGCGACCCGATCGTGACAATCGCAGAGGTGCTCCCTTTACTCCCTAGTCGAACAATCGGAAACGTAGGGGTAAACACAGGAGCGAGGCAACCCAGCTTGCAAATCGCTTAAGTCAATATGGTGCATATTGTGGCATAATACACGAACAAGGAACGAAGCCGTACAAGTATAATCATATGCAAGTGGAAAAGCTTCATGAAGGAAGCCCCCAAATGAATTGGGTATTTGAATTTATGTGTCACAAATAATGTTTGGACAAGGAAATTTTTTACAAGCAACTTTTTTCCAAAAAAGTATAATGCTTGGTCGAACCGAACACAAGTTAGAAATTAAAGCTTTGAGCATGAAAGCGACTTAGCTGGTTAATGGGTTCGGTATTGATGACGCGGTCCGAGCTTGATGCGGGGCAAGGTTCCATTCCCCAAGCTGGTCCCGAGGTGGCGGAGCGGAGAGCTCGACACGCCGAAGTGGTGACATAGCATGGTCAATGCAGACCGGTAGAGTGACGCCGAAGTCCCCGGATCATTTTCCTGTGCACAAAAAATATTGCAAACCGGAGATAATAGTAATAATGATAATTAATTAGAAAAATGTTGCATAATAAATAATTTATGCAAAGTGAGGAATAGAAGAAATATGGCCTGACGCCGAAGAAATGTGCAAAATGAAAGCACCAATGTCGGTGCAGGGCGCCAGCGTGATGTAGTAAAGGCGTGGCGAAGCCTGAATTCACAGGTCGGTCCGAGCTCCGGATGCGGCGTTCGCCGGACTATGTACGGAAACTGATCGAACCACCACGCGACCGTCGTTAATGCGGTCACCATTTGATAGACCTGTGTATATATCATGGGCAAATCAGAGTAATAATTCCTTGAGAAAAATGAATCCAAACAAGCAAAAAAATACTGGGATTAATAGCACCTGGTTTATTTGTTGTAGCAATCCGAAGGAAGGTGATTCCCAAAATTGGGACTCTCTCCGCACACGCATTGCCTGATGGGCGATAAAATGACGGCATGGCAATGCTGGTAAAGGTTCACTCGCCGAGGCAAAGCCCTCGGCCCAGCTAACGTGACGGAGCTGGTCGGTAGAGACGCCGAAGTCTCTGGAGTAGGTTGATGAAGAGATGGCGAAGCCCCCGGTCCAGCCTCGATGTCGAAGCCTCGATGTCAGCCGATGAGTCGAAGTAGGTCGGCGTGATGGACACCAGCTTGAAGAAGCAATAGTGCGGCCCTGTCGATTCAGGTCGTGACGTGGTCGATGCCGGCCTGATGAAGCGACCGTGCGGCGATGCCGGTATGCCCGCTCCGTGTAATCCATGGGGCGGCGATGTTGATGATGATTTATCCTTCGCGATGCCGGACTCTTGTTTGGCTTGCCGAGATGATGATCCGAAGAAGTTGAGCTCGGCTAAAGTGACGACGTGTCTAGCGCAGGTCGGCAGCCGTGGAGTAATATTGTCGGACTGGTTTGACACCAGCATGATGTTGAAGATCATGTTCAAAAGATCTTAAAGTTAGTGGGATGTGTTCGGGAACAAAACACAATACCCCATACAAAACTTCCTTCAAAAGGGATGTCCGAAATCCCGTTCATAAAAAAGATGAACTTGGGTCGGATTCGTTCTCGCGCAGAAAACAGATCCGAAAAGTGATGCACTAATCGGAAGGTTCCTGGAGTTTGGACGGTCGGATCGAGCTGAAATTTTGAGAGCTGGTAGATATAGGAATTCCACAGCCGATCAATGGTTGGATGTTCAAAGGACGTCCGAGCTAGAAGCTGGACACCACGCCCTACACCTGTCCAGATTCCCGTCCAGATTTGACAGGGCTCCGGTATATCGTAGATTGTCGGAGATTCCTCCATCGGAACTCGACGAAATTTTCCAAGGTTGTTGTAGACTCAATTCCGCCCAATTCCACCAAAGCGATCGTCAAAGCGATACTCGAGGAGGTGGTGGCGGCAGATACGAGTTCGCTGTCCAAAAAAAAACAGCACGGTCGCTTGAGGGCAATGTTGATGTTGAGCCCCCCGAGCTCCATAGATGATTCCTCCGTGATCTTGATAGAGATCAGAGTTGATGTTTGATGAAGGCCCTCGTCCGAACATGGTGATCCGAACACGGGGCGTAATTCTTGGTCGAACCAAGGTGACCAATCGCACTTGATCTGCAGGCGAGCCATCGACCCTTTTGTCGACGACACAGAGGAACCCTCAATGAAAGCACCAATGTCGGTGTCAAAACAAGCGGATCTCAGGTAGGGGGTCCCGAACTATGCGTCTAGGAGAATGGTAACAGGAGACAAGGGACACAATGTTTTACCCAGGTTCGGGCCCTCTTGATGGAGGTAAAACCCTACGTCCTGCTTGATTAATAGTGATGATATGGGTAGTACAAGAGTAGATCTACCACGAGATCAAGGAGGCTAAACCCTAGAAGCTAGCCTATGGTATGATTGTTGTATATCTCTATCGACTAGCCTGGCCTCGGTTTATATAATGCACCAGAGGCCTAGGATAACAAGAGTCCTAGCCGAATACGCCGGTGGGGAGGAGTCCTTGTCTTGATCACCAAGTCTTGTAGAATCTTCCATGTATGCGGCAGTTGTCCGAACTGGCCCATGAGTATACGGCCATGGGGGTCCTCGGCCCAATCTAACAGATCGGCAGATGACGTGGTGAGTACCCCCTAGTCCAGGACACCGTCACCCACCACTCGCCTCAATTCTTCTGGTAACCGCGCGCCCGCTTCTCTGTCGCTCCGCACCCGCTCTCTCTCCGTAGACGGCAAGCGGAGGCGCCTTCTCCGGCCGATTCTCGGCGCTAGTCTTCTGTTCCACCGGTGAGTATTGACTCAATCGCCCTCAC
>NW_025236299.1:0-5408 GCF_018294505.1 Triticum aestivum | reverse complement strand
CTCCTCGATTCTTCCGAACTATTCTTCATCTTCGGTTGTCGGTCTTGAAAACTGGTTCAACAAATCTTCTCATCTTCGATCTTGAGGATCGCCGAAATGCATTCGACAAGTTTATACGTCGGGTACCCGAGGAGCCCCTTTAAGTTTCCGGCCTTTATCAATGCCTCGTTATTTTTATGCCACACCTTGGGTTTGAAGTTGTTCCCGGGCGGCAGCGTCCTCTTGCGTCCGAGCTCCAACGCCGGACTGCATTCGAGGTATCTTTTTCAGCCGAGCACCAACGCCGGACCGCTTGCCAGCTCTAACGCCGGAATGTATCCGAGCTCCAACGCCGGACTGTGTCCAGGCTCTAACACCGGACTATATCCGAGGTCTCATATCACCTTGGTTCAAAACAGTTGAAGGAGTTTAGCCGAGCTTAATGCCGGAAATGCCCTTTATGGAGCCAGCCACTAGCGCCCGAGCTTTATGCCGGACTGCTTTCGAGGTGGTGCACCGCCCCGACTATGGGCCGATTTTTTGTCAATATTTTTTATTGGTGCAATTTATTCTCTGCCGAGATATATAACCAGTAACCCTCAAGGTGTGTATCGGTCTAAAATCCGAGATGCACATGAAGGATGACGTAAGACCGTTGATCCCAGTAGCCGCTGAGACTCAGATTGATTTGCAAAATCGGCCTGAGGATCAAGTCCAAGCTCGGCAGAATACTTCGGGACACTAAAAGCGGCGTGCTCAGTCCTCGAGACTCAGGTTGGGTGCGGCCGACCAACCTGAGGATCAAAATCTCCTCGGAAACTATATTGCACATAAAATTTTCTGCATTGGACAAGCAATGCAGTAGCCACCGAGACACTGGTCGGGTGGTAACACCAGATCAGGGGATCAATGTGCCCCTTTAATATTTGTAAATAATAAGCCCGAAGCCCAGTAGCCCCCGAGCCTTAATGCGGGCACGGGTGGCCGAATTAAGGATCAATATCCATAGTAAAATCACAAATTATGTGTAATGACTCTATGTATCCAAGTACTTTACGTCATTAATGCTCGGATCCGCATTGTACAAAACTTTGTTGACCGATCATCGGCTTCCACCTCCTCGGCCAGTAGCCGAGGAGTGTTTGTCCTACTTTATGAGGGCAGAGATTTACAACAAACAAGGCAATCTGGCCATACGGTTTTATAAACAAAGGTACGCAGAGAGTTATATTACTGTTTAACAGAAGAAATGTCTTCCAAAGAAAATAGTCCCGCTATCGGTTCCTTTCTTTGGGTTGTCATGCTAAGCATGATCATTAAACCTCAGCTCTAATGTAAGAGCAAAATATTGAGGATTTAGTTTGGGAGGCCATTTAATAGCCCCCGGTAGTGTTCGGCGACAGTCGGGGTCAAGCCATAAACACTTCGGCCAATGTTATGAACGGCCCATCATTTAACATAGTCATCGGATCACTGACCAGTTTACGCTTATTGTGAAAGTCATTTTTCGGCTTTCTCCACTGAGGTGCTTAACCATGTGAGCTAGAAGCACAATCGCAGTGATTCTCCCTTTGCACGCCTAGCCGAACAAAACGGAACGTAGGAAGCAAGTGCAGGAGCCGGGCAACCCAATTATTGCCGAAGACACAATTCGAAACCGATGCATATATAGCAATATCTGAGAATGTTTTTGCCGAATCCCTAAAGGTGTCCGGCGTTGCACTGCGAGACTAATGCTGGAAAAGCACAAATAGTTTAAAAGTGCCAAAAAGCTTGGAAAACCAAGAAACGTCAGTAAAAACATGACGTCTGAACAATATCAAGTGTTCGGTGCCAATCCGAAAGTTGGTCTTAGAAAAAAGAAGTGCTTTTGTCGTGCTTTAACATGATACATCCAATCTCAAGACTTCAAGCGGGCCAGCCTACGGCTTCAACCTCCTATCCGAGGGCGGAGTACTTCTCATCATGCCAGTTTAGCAAACTAAACTCTAGCGGTTTTGAGAGAGAAATTAGGCTCCCCGGCTAGTGACCGCACACTCGCGTCGAAAAAAGGAGTGATAAATAATAATAATAAAACTTTGCAACGACTAAGAAGAAGAACACTTATTATAAAACGACTCAAATAAACTTAAGAGCCCCCAAGTGACTTGGGTAGAAGAATGATTGCATGTACCGAAGTACTTATATCATATCTATGTTCAACCGAACTTTAAACGCGTCTTAACCGACCGTCAGCTTCTCCCTCTTCGGTCAAGGACCGAAAAGTGTTATGTACTCCATCGGTCGAGAATATCGACGGTGTTTCCAATAACCAGGCAATCAGGCCATAAGGCTGTAACGGACAAAGCGCGCTCAGGGAACTTATGCTATATTACCGTGAAGTGTAAGAAGCATCTTCAAAAAAAATAGTACCCCCACCGATACCTTCCTTCGGTGCTCATTGTTATTATGAGACTTGTGCAATAACTTTTTTGTACTCATGAGTTCCGTTGTGTGCCGACCATCATTGAAAACTATAAGAGTGCTAGCTTTCGGCTTCACCCAGTCTGACGTCCGGCTCGGGCGACCCGATCGTGACAATCGCAGAGGTGCTCCCTTTACTCCCTAGTCGAACAATCGGAAACGTAGGGGTAAACACAGGAGCGAGGCAACCCAGCTTGCAAATCGCTTAAGTCAATATGGTGCATATTGTGGCATAATACACGAACAAGGAACGAAGCCGTACAAGTATAATCATATGCAAGTGGAAAAGCTTCATGAAGGAAGCCCCCAAATGAATTGGGTATTTGAATTTATGTGTCACAAATAATGTTTGGACAAGGAAATTTTTTACAAGCAACTTTTTTCCAAAAAAGTATAATGCTTGGTCGAACCGAACACAAGTTAGAAATTAAAGCTTTGAGCATGAAAGCGACTTAGCTGGTTAATGGGTTCGGTATTGATGACGCGGTCCGAGCTTGATGCGGGGCAAGGTTCCATTCCCCAAGCTGGTCCCGAGGTGGCGGAGCGGAGAGCTCGACACGCCGAAGTGGTGACATAGCATGGTCAATGCAGACCGGTAGAGTGACGCCGAAGTCCCCGGATCATTTTCCTGTGCACAAAAAATATTGCAAACCGGAGATAATAGTAATAATGATAATTAATTAGAAAAATGTTGCATAATAAATAATTTATGCAAAGTGAGGAATAGAAGAAATATGGCCTGACGCCGAAGAAATGTGCAAAATGAAAGCACCAATGTCGGTGCAGGGCGCCAGCGTGATGTAGTAAAGGCGTGGCGAAGCCTGAATTCACAGGTCGGTCCGAGCTCCGGATGCGGCGTTCGCCGGACTATGTACGGAAACTGATCGAACCACCACGCGACCGTCGTTAATGCGGTCACCATTTGATAGACCTGTGTATATATCATGGGCAAATCAGAGTAATAATTCCTTGAGAAAAATGAATCCAAACAAGCAAAAAAATACTGGGATTAATAGCACCTGGTTTATTTGTTGTAGCAATCCGAAGGAAGGTGATTCCCAAAATTGGGACTCTCTCCGCACACGCATTGCCTGATGGGCGATAAAATGACGGCATGGCAATGCTGGTAAAGGTTCACTCGCCGAGGCAAAGCCCTCGGCCCAGCTAACGTGACGGAGCTGGTCGGTAGAGACGCCGAAGTCTCTGGAGTAGGTTGATGAAGAGATGGCGAAGCCCCCGGTCCAGCCTCGATGTCGAAGCCTCGATGTCAGCCGATGAGTCGAAGTAGGTCGGCGTGATGGACACCAGCTTGAAGAAGCAATAGTGCGGCCCTGTCGATTCAGGTCGTGACGTGGTCGATGCCGGCCTGATGAAGCGACCGTGCGGCGATGCCGGTATGCCCGCTCCGTGTAATCCATGGGGCGGCGATGTTGATGATGATTTATCCTTCGCGATGCCGGACTCTTGTTTGGCTTGCCGAGATGATGATCCGAAGAAGTTGAGCTCGGCTAAAGTGACGACGTGTCTAGCGCAGGTCGGCAGCCGTGGAGTAATATTGTCGGACTGGTTTGACACCAGCATGATGTTGAAGATCATGTTCAAAAGATCTTAAAGTTAGTGGGATGTGTTCGGGAACAAAACACAATACCCCATACAAAACTTCCTTCAAAAGGGATGTCCGAAATCCCGTTCATAAAAAAGATGAACTTGGGTCGGATTCGTTCTCGCGCAGAAAACAGATCCGAAAAGTGATGCACTAATCGGAAGGTTCCTGGAGTTTGGACGGTCGGATCGAGCTGAAATTTTGAGAGCTGGTAGATATAGGAATTCCACAGCCGATCAATGGTTGGATGTTCAAAGGACGTCCGAGCTAGAAGCTGGACACCACGCCCTACACCTGTCCAGATTCCCGTCCAGATTTGACAGGGCTCCGGTATATCGTAGATTGTCGGAGATTCCTCCATCGGAACTCGACGAAATTTTCCAAGGTTGTTGTAGACTCAATTCCGCCCAATTCCACCAAAGCGATCGTCAAAGCGATACTCGAGGAGGTGGTGGCGGCAGATACGAGTTCGCTGTCCAAAAAAAAACAGCACGGTCGCTTGAGGGCAATGTTGATGTTGAGCCCCCCGAGCTCCATAGATGATTCCTCCGTGATCTTGATAGAGATCGGAGTTGATGTTTGATGAAGGCCCTCGTCCGAACATGGTGATCCGAACACGGGGCGTAATTCTTGGTCGAACCAAGGTGACCAATCGCACTTGATCTGCAGGCGAGCCATCGACCCTTTTGTCGACGACACAGAGGAACCCTCAATGAAAGCACCAATGTCGGTGTCAAAACAAGCGGATCTCAGGTAGGGGGTCCCGAACTATGCGTCTAGGCGAATGGTAACAGGAGACAAGGGACACAATGTTTTACCCAGGTTCGGGCCCTCTTGATGGAGGTAAAACCCTACGTCCTGCTTGATTAATAGTGATGATATGGGTAGTACAAGAGTAGATCTACCACGAGATCAAGGAGGCTAAACCCTAGAAGCTAGCCTATGGTATGATTGTTGTATATCTCTATCGACTAGCCTGGCCTCGGTTTATATAATGCACCAGAGGCCTAGGATAACAAGAGTCCTAGCCGAATACGCCGGTGGGGAGGAGTCCTTGTCTTGATCACCAAGTCTTGTAGAATCTTCCATGTATGCGGCAGTTGTCCGAACTGGCCCATGAGTATACGGCCATGGGGGTCCTCGGCCCAATCTAACAGATCGGCAGATGACGTGGTGAGTACCCCCTAGTCCAGGACACCGTCACCCACCACTCGCCTCAATTCTTCTGGTAACCGCGCGCCCGCTTCTCTGTCGCTCCGCACCCGCTCTCTCTCCGTAGACGGCAAGCGGAGGCGCCTTCTCCGGCCGATTCTCGGCGCTAGTCTTCTGTTCCACCGGTGAGTATTGACTCAATCGCCCTCAC
>NW_025236298.1:3973-5409 GCF_018294505.1 Triticum aestivum | reverse complement strand
GGCCGGAGCAGCGGCAGAGGAGGGCCGGTGCAGCCTAGCCGCCGGCCAGAGCGACGGTCGGGGCGCGATGAGGGAGGATTGGGCTCGGGGAGGTCTGGCTGGACCGAGCTCGACGAGGGCGCGGCCGAGGGGTGGCCGGGGAGGAGTCCACGCACCCCACTGCGGCAAGGGAAGGGCGGCGGCGGCGCGGGCCGAGACGACGAGGCCGGGGCGGAGCACGGGTGGGGCGGCTGCGGCGAGTGGCGAGCGAAGGGCGGCGGCGGCCCAGAGCGTGGGTGGGGCGGCGGCGGAGCAGGGCGAGGGAAGGGTGGCGGCAGCGACTGGAGCGGAAGGGCAGCGGCAGGCGGAGCACAGGATCCGGCGGCGGCGCGGGTGTGGGTCGGGGGGGAGGGGGAGATGGGGAATGGGTGGTGGGAGGCGAACTGCAACGGATAAAGCAATCCTATGCCGACGGCCAATCCGTCGGCATAGGCCTGGCCCTTTGCCACGTCATCGCTCCGTGGCCGTGTGCGCAGCTATGCGATGGCATATCTGGCGGCATACCTCTATTTTTTAATTTTTGTTTTAATTTTTTTAATTATATTATTTATTATTTTCTGTTTTTTTCTCAACATAAATGTGCCTTCTCTAATCAAAAAACATACCCCAATGGTATATCGATTGCCCCCCTCACGGACGTTGCTGCTGCCGTGCCCCGAAGTGACGCCCGTCAGAGGGGGCACACCCCGGAGCCGCGTGCCGGTGCCTGCCACCACGCAGCCACAACCGTAGGAGGGCCCACCGCAACACCTAGCCGCATTGCTACCCCCCACATATCCCATCCCGTCTAACCTTGACAAAGACGACCGCTGGATCTAGCCCTTTGTCTTTTGCCGGACAAGGTTTGACAGGTGGACCTTTTTCACCTGGTTGTCATAGCCCAACCCATAGCTACACCCCAACACCATCCCGGCCCAACCCACCCCAAGATTCCCTCCGTGTCGGCCCGGTGTGGCCATTTCCCCCCTCCGTGACATGGCGGCAGCGACGCCCGTGAGGGGGGGGGGCACACCCCGGAGCCTCATGACGGTTGCATGCGCCTGCCACCACATTTCCACAACCGTAGGAGGGCCCACCGCAACACCTGGCGACATTGCTACCCCCCAGGTACCCCGCCCCGTCTAACCCTGACATAGACGACCGCCGGGTCTAGCCCTTCTACTTTCAGTGAACGGAGTTTGACCGATGGAACTTTTCACCTGGTTATCATAGCCTAGCCAATAGCTGCACCCCCAACACAGTACCGGCCCAACCTAGCCCAAGATTCCCTCCGTGTCGGCCCGGCGTGGCCGTTTCCCCCCTCTGTGACACAAAGGCAGCGACACCTGTGCGGGAGGGCACACCCCGGAGCCGCGTGACGGGTGCCTACGCCTGCCACCATGCTTACACTATCGTAG
>NW_025236298.1:2330-3886 GCF_018294505.1 Triticum aestivum | reverse complement strand
CGTAGGAGGACCCACCACAACACCTGGCGGCATTTCTACCCCCCAGGTACCCCGTCCCGTCTGACCCTGACACAAACGACCGCTGGATCTAGCCCTTTGACTTTTGCCGGACACGGTTTGACCGGTGGACCTTTTCACCTGGTTGTCATAGCACATCCCATAGCTAGACCCCCAACACCATCCCGGCCCAACCCACCCCAAAATTCCCTCCGTGTCAGTCCGGCTTGGCCGTTTCCCCCCTCCGTGACACGGCGATAGCGATGCCCGTGAGGGGGGCACACCCCGGAGCCGCGTGTCGGGTGCCTGCGCCTGCCACCACGCTTCCACAACCGTAGGAGGGCCCACCGCAACACTTGGCGGCATTGCTACCCCCCAGGTACCCCGTCCCGTCTAACCTTGACACAGACAACCGCCGGACATAGCCCTTTAACTTTCGCTGGACGAGGTTTGACCGGTGTACTTTTTCACCTGGTTGTCATAGCCCAGCCCATAGCTAGACCCCCAACACCGTCCCCGCCCAACCCACCTCAAGATTCCTTCCCTGCCAGCCCAGCGTGGCTGTTTCCACCCTCCGTGACATGGCGCCAATGATGCCGGTGACAGGGGGGACACCCCGGAGCCGCGTGCCGGGTGCCTGCGCTTGCCACCATGTTTCCACAATCGTAGGAGGGCCCACCGCAACACCTGGCGGCATTGCTCCCCCCGGGTACCCCGTCCCATCTAACACTGGCATGGACGACCGCCGGGTCTAGCCCTTTGACTTTCGCCGGACGGAGTTTGACCGGTGGACCTTTTCACCTGGTTATCATAGCCCAGCCCATAGCTACACCCGCCAACACAGTCCCGGCCCAATCCACCCCAAGATTACCTCCGTGTCGGCCCAACGTGGCCGTTTCCCCCCTCGGGGACACGGCGGCAACGACGCCCGTGAGGGGGGCACACCCCAGAGCCGCGTGTCGGGTGCCTGCGCCTGCCATCACGCTTCCACAACCGTAGAAGGGCCCGCCGCAACACCTGGCGGCATTGCTACCCCCCAGGTACCCCGTCCCGTCTAACCCTGACACAGATGACCGCCTGGTCTAGCCCTTTGACTTTCGCCGGACGGAGTTTGACCGGTGAACCTTCACCTGGTTATCATACCCCAACCCATAGCTACACCCTCCAACACAGTCCCGTCCCAACCCCACCAAGATTCCTTCCATGTTGGCCCGACGTGGCCGTTTCCCCCCTCCAGGACATGGCGGCAGCGACGCCCATGAGGGGGCCACACCCCGGAGCCGCGTGTCGGGTGTCTGCGCCTGCCACCACGCTTCCACAACCATAGGAGGGCCCACCGCAACACCTGGCGGCATTGCTACCCCCAGGTACCCCGTCCCCTCTAACCCTGACACAGACAACCGTCGGGTCTAGCCCTTTGACTTTCACCGGACGGGGTTTGACTGGAGGACATTTTCACCTGGTTGTCATAGCCCAGCCCATAGATACACCCCCCAACACCGTCCCGGCCCAACCCACCCCAAGATTCCCTCCGTCTCGGCCCGACGTGGCCGTTTCCC
>NW_025236298.1:1553-2216 GCF_018294505.1 Triticum aestivum | reverse complement strand
CCTCCACGGTGTGCCCCCGTCACGGACGGCGGCGCCGCCGGCACCTAGAGGGGGGAAACGGATGCGTCGGGTCTACACAACCGGGTGAAGAGTTCCACTGGTCAAAGCCCGTCCGTGTAAAGTCAAAGGGCTAGATCTCGTGGTCAAACGCTACAGAGTTAGGCGGGATGGGGCCCCTAGGGGGGGTAGCAATGCCACCGGAGCGTCGCACCAGGCCCTCATACATGCGGTGTGGTGTGGTGGCATTGCTGAAGAGGTGGCACGCGTCTCCGGGGTGTGGCCCCCTTCACAGACAGCGCCACCGCCGGCACCTGAAGGGGGAAAACGGATGCGTCGGGTCTACACAGAGGGGACCTTGCTATGGGTTTGGTCCGGATGTTGCTCGAAAGTGTTCCTATGGGCTGACCTAACACAATTGGGTGGACAGTTCCACTGGTCAAAGCCCGTCCGTGTAAAGTCAAAGGGGTAGATCTCGTGGTCAAACACTACATGGTTAGGCGGGACGGGGGCCCTAGGGGATAGAAAACCGGAGCGTCGCACCGAGCCCGCATACATGCCGCACGGTGTGGTGGCATGTATGAAGAGGCGGCACGCGTCTCCGGGGTGTGCCCCCCGTAACGGACGGCGATGACACAGTAGTAGATGTTTTACGGAAACGATGCG
>NW_025236298.1:0-998 GCF_018294505.1 Triticum aestivum | reverse complement strand
CTATAGGACTGATGGAAATTTTTCTTAATTTTTGGTGATAGATAAGTATCTGAACACTTCCCTCTATGCGGATTGCTCTTCGCGTGTCTACGATTGTGGCCGGTGGCCTCCGGGGGCTAGCATGCCGCCAAATCTTGCGTAGGTGGTCTCTCACAAGTCTGGAAGTGTTATGGCGGTTGCAAACGCCCCGCATGTGTCTCCGGGGTCTGGCCCCCTTCACAGACGGCGCCGCCGCCGGCACCTGGAGTGCGGAAACGGACGCGTCGGGTCTACACGGACGGGATCTTGCTGTGAGTTTGGCCCGGATGTTGCTCCAAAGTGTTCCTATGGGCTGACCTAACACAACCGGGTGGAGAGTTCCACTGGTCAAAGCAAGTCCGTGTAAAGTCAAAGTCTAGATCTCGAGGTCAAATGCTACAGGGTTAGGCGGGCCGGGGGCCGGGGGGGGGAGGGGGGGTAGCAATGCCACCAGAGCATCGCACCAGGCCCTCATACACGCGATACGGTGTGGCGGCATGTATGAAGAGGCGGCACGCGTCTCCGGGGTGTACCTCCCCTCACGGCGCCGCCGCCGCTCCCCTCATACACCCCCAACACCGTCCCGGCCCAACCAACCCCAAGATTACCTCTGTGTCGCCCCGACGTGGCCATTTCCCCCCTCCGGGACACGGCGGCAGTGACGCCCGTGAGGGGGGGCACACCCCGGAGCCACGTGTCGGGTGCCTGCGCTCGCCACCACGCTTCCACAACCATAGGAGGGCCCACCGCAACACCTGGCGGCATTGCTACCCCCCCCCAGGTACCTCGTCCCGTCTAACCCTGACACACACGACCACCGGGTCTAGCCCTTTGACTTTCGCCAGATGGGGTTTGACCGGTGGACCTTTTCACCTGGTTGTCATAGCCCAGCCCATAACTACGCCCCCCCAACATAGTCCCGGCCCAACCCACCCCAAGATCCCCTGCATGCCAGCCCGACGTGGCCGTTTCCCCCCTCC
>NW_025236297.1:2866-5409 GCF_018294505.1 Triticum aestivum | reverse complement strand
ATGGAAGAGGAGAGGCATGTGGATGGACACATCTGCTCCATCCTCACCTCCTCTTTTATAGGCAGCTTGGGGCTGGGGGCTGATCCTTCACCCCACCCCCAATGGGTTCTTTCTGATCCGGCCCATTAATATTACCTCCGATAGCCGAATCCGACTACCGTCCCCTTGCACCAACCCAAGCAGACCGGGCCCTTGCCATGGCGCTCTCTGCTGCACCACGCGCCTCTGTTACCTACCCCACTCAATGCATGCAGCATATGTGGCAATGGATAAGGGCGTGGTGGGATGAGTGAGGGAGTCCTGGATTAAGGGGTCCTCGGACGGACGGACAATGTAGCATGGGTTGGACTGATGGGCTATGAAGATACAAGACAGAAGACTTCTTCCCGTGTTCGGATGGGCCACTCCTTTACATGGACAGCAATCTTGGCGTTCAGATTTGTAGATTCCTTTCTCTATAACCGACATTGTATAACCCTAATCCCCTCTTATGTCTATATAAACTGGAGGGTTAGTCCGTAGAGGCAATCATAATCATACATGCTAGACTTTTAGGGTTTTGGCCATTACGATCCCGTGGTAGATCAACTCTTGAAATACTCATATTCATCAAGATCAATCAAGCAGGAAGTAGGGTATTAGCTCCATAGAGAGGTTCCGAACCTGGGTAAACATCGTGTCCCCCGCCTCCGATTACCATCAACCTTAGACACACAGTTTGGGACACCCTACCCGAGATCCGCCGGTTTTGACACCGACATTGGTGCTTTCATTGAGAGTTCCGCTGCATCGTCACCAAAAGGTTTGATGGCTCCGTCATTCATCTACAACAATGCAGTCAAGGGGGAGACTTTCCTCCCCGGACAGATCTTCATATTCGGCGGCATCACACTGCAGGCCAACTCGCTTGGTCATCTAGATCAGATCGATAGCTATGCTCCTTGCCGTCACGTCAGCTTGGAAGCTTGAATTACGTTGTCGATATCCGCGGAGACTTGATCTTTGACGGATTCAAGCCCATGGCAGCCGCTCCCTGCCACCATGATGAACATGACCTAAATCTATCATCGGACCGTGTCCGCATGTAACTGCTCTGGCCCTGGATCTGGAGCAGATTGTGCCGTCCGAGGACGGGAAGCTCAACCCTGCCACGGAAGCTCAACCCTGCCGTGGAAGCCGCAGACTCAGTGGCATCAGAGCTGCACACACATCCAACGTCGAGCGGGGCCTGTGTCACTGGAACCTCAGATTCGTCTCCGACCATAGGTTCCGAACCGCATGCATCCGCGCCCATCCAACCTGATCAGGCACCGATCGTTGCATTCAGCTCCGCGGACATCTTCCGGCACTCACCTTTAGGTGATGTGCTAAACTCATTAAAAGCCCTCTCCTTATGAGGGGACTCTCAGCCGAACTATATCCGGTTTGGATTGGAAGCTGATGACGGAGAATTCTGCTTCCCACCCACCACCCAATTCAAAGCCACTATCGAAGACTTAACCAACATGCTCGATTACGGCTCCGAAGACATCGACGGTATGGATGATGATGCCGGAGAGGAGCAGGAACAAAAACCACCGCTTATAGGGCGCTGGACAACCACCTCCTCGTTTGACGTATACATGGTGGATACACCCAAAGAGAACAACAACGACAATGAAAAATATCCAGTCGATGATAAGCCTCCTGAGATACAGTCAAAGCGCCGATGTCAGCGGCGCCGCTCTAAACCACGCCATGGATAAAACAGCAATACCGGCACAGGAGAAAATAATACTCTGGACGATGCCGAAGACAACGAAGACCCCGTTGAGCCAACTTCCGAACAGGACAACGGGATGATGGGCGAGTTAGCCCTGATGAACAGCCCATGAACAAAGACTCTGAGGATAGAAACTTCGTTCCGCTCTCCGAGGACGAGGTGAGACTCGGCAACAAGGATTTTATCGTGCCTGAGGAACCTCTCAAGCAGGAGCTCTTTAAGCGCCAGCTAATAGCCACTGCAAGGAGCCTAAAAAAGAAGCAGCAACAGCTTCAAGATGATCAAGATCTGCTCAATGATAGATGGACTAATGTCCTAGCGGCCGAAGAATACGGCCTCGAGCGCCCAACCAAAAGTTACCCGAAGAGCAAATGGTTACCCAATTCGATGACGAGGCACCGGAGCCCATCCTACCAGCGCATAATGCAACTGACCGACCACCATGTGGCCGGGACAAAGCGGCAACTCAAGCCGAACACCAGCCCATACCACCTCGTGGGCAGAGACATAACAGTCCGGGGTCATACATATGACCTGCGGCAGGACCTAGACAATAGAGCAGGTTAGACCAGATCGATCTATAGATCACGAGGACGAGCCCGGACATGCAACGACGACCATCTAGCCGGACGCGACAAGCACAACCACGCCCGGGCCGAGCACCGGAGACAAACTCCATCCGAGCTACATCACGACGTGGCCTGACATAGAGGCGCCGCACACCCCCTTTGCTTCACTGATGAAGTAATGGAACACGAATTCCTGGAAGGGTTTAAACACA
>NW_025236297.1:1791-2196 GCF_018294505.1 Triticum aestivum | reverse complement strand
AAGACAACTGGCTCGCTCGTAGAAGTAACAACACCGTTGATCTGAGTACTTCCGAAGTTCGAGACGGCAACGGCAAGCCACGACACAATAAACACAAGCGTCGCAATAATAATGAAGGAACACAAGACACGGCGGTCAACGCCGGATTCAGTGGTTCCATACCCGGTCAACGGAAAAAGCCATTCAAGGCAAACAGAGATGGACCATGCAATTTAGACAAGATACTGGATCGGCCCTGCCAGATTCATGGCACCCCCGTTAAACCAGCCAATCACACCAACATGAGCTGTTTGGTTTTTAAACAAGTCGACAAGCTTAATGTCGAACACAAGGTGAAGGGGCCGCCCAGTGACAGCGATGACCAAACACCGGGGGTCAGAAGCAATTCCCACCCCTACCCCCCCC
>NW_025236297.1:0-1584 GCF_018294505.1 Triticum aestivum | reverse complement strand
GTAAAGACAGTGAACATGGTATACATGACGCACATCCCCACAGGGGACTGCAAGCGCGCGCTATGGGACGCCGGTGTCATAGAGCCATCCGCCCAAAAATTAAGCCAATGGGCGGCCCGCCCGATCACTTTTGATCGCAAGGACCACCCAGCCAGTATCCTTCATGAAGGTCTGGCAGCTCTCATCCTCGATCCAATTATCAATGTGTTCCATCTCATGTAAGTCCTTATGGACAGCGGCAGTAGCCTTAATCTACTCTACCAAGGCACTGTCCACAAAATGGGCATTGATCCTTCAAGAATCAGGCCTACCACAACAACCTTCAAGGGAACAATATCCAGCGTAGAAGCTCACTGCACGGGCTCGATTACATTGCAAGTTGTTTTCGACTCGCCGAACAACTTTCGAAGCAAAGCCTTGACCTTAGATATTGTCCCGCTCCGTAGTAGCTGCCATGCACCACTCGGGCGTACTGATTTTGCTCGCTTTAATGCGGTCCCACATTACACCTATCTCCAATTTAAGATGCCCAGTCCACGCGGCACCATCATGATAAACAGAAATACGAAATGCTCCTTCCGTACAGAGGAGCATACTACGGCTATTGCGGCCGAAGTACAAAGGGGCCTTATCAAGCCGCACATTTCATCGGCCATCAAGCCGCCAGTCTACATTAGACAGGACCAATCAATTTTAGAGCTGGATTAGCAGTTCAGCCTCTGTCGTCCGCCCCATATAGCCGTGAAGTCTGTCCCACGCACAAAATTATACACTTACTAGTCACCGGCAGAGGCACAATGTAGACAGACCTATAGCACTATCCGCACTCTCATAGTCTTTTTCTTTTCTAACCATTTTTTATCTTTTACCACAGGTGACTATATTTGCTGAGAAGTCCTTTAACCAAGGCAAGGCAGCGTAGACGTGCGACAGGAGGTCCAAATGTTTTTTCTAGACCGCATCTTTATTTCAAACCTGTAAAGTGCCCTTTTTCTCAGCTTTTGACCCACGGCATGTCAAATAGCCTTGGTAGTAGTGTTATAATCTGTAAAGATTGTGCTTGACCTATCACTTAGATGCTAGTCAACATAACCCGTATTCAGTATTCACTCTTCTCAAAGAACTGAATTTTGCATCTGTGGTTATTTCATGCACGCACCTTGGCATATATTTCCAGGGGCTCGATATGGCAACATATGAGTTGCCGACAAGTCCGAACAGCTTTATAGCACACTTCGGCGTCACGAGTTTGGCCTTATATGCATCAGCTTAGAATCATGTCTTTGGTCAATAGTTGGGTTGCCCAGCTCCTGTGCTTACTACCTTATGTTCCGCTCTATCGGCTAGGGTAGTAAAGGGAGAACTACTGCGATTGTGTCCTGGTTTGTCCGGATGAGCACCTCAGTAGAGAAAGCCAAAAACTGATTGTCATGATGCAGGGAGAGATGGTCAACCACTCGATGACTTACGGAATCTTCGCAATTCCTTCCGTATTACACGAAGGATCGTTCTTCTGGTCATGTATGTAAACGCACCGTATTCGGATAACTGCATACATACCATGGGCTATATCGTAGACCCACT
>NW_025236296.1:3811-5410 GCF_018294505.1 Triticum aestivum | reverse complement strand
AGGGTTTCGGACGAAAACTCATCTGTTACACCGGCAATTCAAAATTTTAATAACTTATTACAACTCTGGATGTTTTTTGCATTCAGCATGCACCATTCAAAGCCACGTCATCAACTTTCAACCCTTTGTGACATAATTTGCTATTTTTAATGCATTTACTGATTTGTTTTGAACTAAATGGCCCTGCAATTCAAAAGCTCTACAAATGAACTCTGAAAAGGTTGAAACTTGGCATGGTATCATTATTTCACGCGCATAGTATGTGCAAAAAAGGAGAGAGGGTCATGGCAAAAACTGGATGCACTTCGTGTACAAACTGGACAATCTCTTTCGAAGTATCAGGGTTTCGGACGAAAACTCATCTGTTAGACCGGCAATTCAAAATTTTAGTAACTTATTACAACTCCAGGCGTTTTTTGCATTCAGCATGCACCATTCACAGCCACGTCATCAACTTTCAACCATTTCCGCCATAATTTGTTGTTTTTCATGCATTTACTGATTTGTTTTGAGCTAAATGGCCCTGCAATTGAAAAGCTCTACAAATGAACTCTGAAAAGGTTGAAACTTGGCATGGTATCATCATTTCACCCGCATAGCATGTGCAAAAAAGTAGAAAGGGTCAAGGCAAAAACTGGATGCACTTCGTGTACCAACTCGACAATCTCTTTCGAAGTATCCGGGTTTCGGACGAAAACTCATCTCTTACACTGGCAATTCAAAATAACTTATTACAACTTCGGAAGTTTTTTGCATTCAGCATGCACCATTCAAAGCCACGTCATCAACTTTCAACCGTTTCCGACATAATTTGTTGTTTTTCACGCATTTACTGATTTCTTTTGAGCTAAATGGCCCTGAAATTGAAAAGCTCTACAAATGAACTCTGAAAAGGTTGAAACTTGGCATGGTATCATCATTTCACCCGCATAGCATGTGCAAAAAAGTAGAGAGGGTCACGGGAAAAACTGGATGCACTTCGTGTACAAACTGGACAATCTCTTTCGAAGTATCAGGGTTTCGGACACAAACTCATCTGTTAGACCGGCAATTCAAAATTTCAATAACTTATTACAACTCTGGATTTTTTTTCATTCAGCATGCACCATTGAAAGCCACGTCATCAACTTTCAACCCTTTGTGACATAATTTGCTATTTTTAATGCATTTACTGATTTGTTTTGTGCTAAATGGCCCTGCAATTGAAAACCTCTACAAATGAACTCTGAAAAGGTTGAAACATGGCATGGTATCATCATTTCACCCGAGTAGCATGTGCAAAAAAGTAGAGAGGGTCACCGCAAAAACTGGATGCACTTCGTGTGCAAACTGGATAATCTCTTTCGAAGTATCAGGGTTTCAGACGAAAACTCATCTGTTACACCGGCAATTCAAAATTTTAATAACTTATTACAACTCCGGATGTTTTTTGCATCCAGCATGCAACATAAAAATCCACGTCATCAACTTTCAACCCTTTCTGACATAATTTGCTATTTTTAATGCATTTACTGATTTGTTTTGAGCTAAATGGCTCTGTAGTTGAAAAGCTCTATAAATGAACTCTGAAAAGGTTGAAACTTGGCATGGTATCATCAT
>NW_025236296.1:2813-3801 GCF_018294505.1 Triticum aestivum | reverse complement strand
TCAAAATTTTAATAACTTATTACAACTCCGGATATTTTTTGCATCCAGCATGCAACATTCAAATCCACGTCATCAACTTTCAACCCTTTCTGACAATTTGCTATTTTTAATGCATTTACTGATTTGTTTTGAGCTAAATGGCCCTGTAGTTGAAAAGCTCTATAAATGAACTCTGAAAAGGTTGAAACTTGGCATGGTATCATCATTTCACCCGCATAGCATGTGCAAAAAAGTAGTGAGGGTCATGGCAAAAACTGGATGCACCTCGTGTACAAACTGGACAATCTCTTCCGAAGTATCAGGGTTTCGGACGAAAACTCATCTGTTACACCGGCAATTCAAAATTTTAATAACTTATTACAACTCTGGATGTTTTTTGCATTCAGCATGCACCATTCAAAGCCACGTCATCAACTTTCAACCCTTTGTGACATAATTTGCTATTTTTAATGCATTTACTGATTTGTTTTGAACTAAATGGCCCTGCAATTCAAAAGCTCTACAAATGAACTCTGAAAAGGTTGAAACTTGGCATGGTATCATTATTTCACGCGCATAGTATGTGCAAAAAAGGAGAGAGGGTCATGGCAAAAACTGGATGCACTTCGTGTACAAACTGGACAATCTCTTTCGAAGTATCAGGGTTTCGGACGAAAACTCATCTGTTAGACCGGCAATTCAAAATTTTAGTAACTTATTACAACTCCAGGCGTTTTTTGCATTCAGCATGCACCATTCACAGCCACGTCATCAACTTTCAACCATTTCCGCCATAATTTGTTGTTTTTCATGCATTTACTGATTTGTTTTGAGCTAAATGGCCCTGCAATTGAAAAGCTCTACAAATGAACTCTGAAAAGGTTGAAACTTGGCATGGTATCATCATTTCACCCGCATAGCATGTGCAAAAAAGTAGAAAGGGTCAAGGCAAAAACTGGATGCACTTCGTGTACCAACTCGACAATCTCTTTCGAAGTATCCGGGTTTC
>NW_025236296.1:2031-2803 GCF_018294505.1 Triticum aestivum | reverse complement strand
TCTCTTTCGAAGTATCAGGGTTTCGGACGAAAACTCATCTGTTAGATCGGCAATTCAAAATTTTAGTAACTTATTACAACTCCAGGCGTTTTTTGCATTCAGCATGCACCATTCACAGCCACGTCATCAACTTTCAACCATTTCCGCCATAATTTGTTGTTTTTCATGCATTTACTGATTTGTTTTGAGCTAAACGGCCCTGCAATTGAAAAGCTCTACAAATGAACTCTGAAAAGGTTGAAACTTGGCATGGTATCATCATTTCACCCGCATAGCATGTGCAAAAAAGTAGAAAGGGTCAAGGCAAAAACTGGATGCACTTCGTGTACCAACTCGACAATCTCTTTCGAAGTATCCGGGTTTCGGACGAAAACTCATCTGTTACACTGGCAATTCAAAATTTTAATAACTTATTACAACTTCGGACGTTTTTTGCATTCAGCATGCACCATTCAAAGCCACGTCATCAACTTTCAACCGTTTCCGACATAATTTGTTGTTTTTCACGCATTTACTAATTTGTTTTGAGCTAAATGGTCCTGTAATTGAAAAGCTCTACAAATGAAATCTGAAAAGGTTGAAACTTGGCATGGTATCATAATTTCACCCGCATAGCATGTGCAAAAAAGTAGAGAGGGTCACGGGAAAAACTGGATGCACTTCGTGTACAAACTGGACAATCTCTTTCGAAGTATCAGGGTTTCGGACGCAAACTCATCTGTTAGACCGTCAATTCAAAATTTTAATAACTTATTGCAACTCTGGATGTTTT
>NW_025236296.1:1327-2021 GCF_018294505.1 Triticum aestivum | reverse complement strand
AGTATCAGGGTTTCGGACGAAAACTCATCTGTTACACCGGCAATTCAAAATTTTAATAACTTATTACAACTCTGGATGTTTTTTGCATTCAGCATGCACCATTCAAAGCCACGTCATCAACTTTCAACCCTTTGTGACATAATTTGCTATTTTTAATGCATTTACTGATTTGTTTTGAACTAAATGGCCCTACAATTCAAAAGCTCTACAAATGAACTCTGAAAAGGTTGAAACTTGGCAAGGTATCATTATTTCACCCGCATAGTATGTGCAAAAAAGGAGAGAGGGTCATGGCAAAAACTGGATGCACTTCGTGTACAAACTGGACAATCTCTTTCGAAGTATCAGGGTTTCGGACGAAAACTCATCTGTTAGACCAGCAATTCAAAATTTTAGTAACTTATTACAACTCCAGGCGTTATTTGCATTCAGCATGCACCATTCACAGCCACGTCATCAACTTTCCACCGTTTCCGCCATAATTTGTTGTTTTTCATGCATTTACTGATTTGTTTTGAGCTAAATGGCCCTGCAATTGAAAAGCTCTACAAATGAACTCTGAAAAGGTTGAAACTTGGCATGGTATCATCATTTCACCCGCATAGCATGTGCAAAAAAGTAGAAAGGGTCAAGGCAAAAACTGGATGCACTTCGTGTACCAACTCGACAATCTCTTTCGAAGTATCCGGGTTTC
>NW_025236296.1:782-1317 GCF_018294505.1 Triticum aestivum | reverse complement strand
GGGTTTCGGACGAAAACTCATCTGTTACACTGGCAATTCAAAATTTTAATAACTTATTACAACTTCGGACGTTTTTTGCATTCAGCATGCACCATTCAAAGCCACGTCATCAACTTTCAACCGTTTCCGACATAATTTGTTGTTTTTCACGCATTTACTGATTTGTTTTGAGCTAAATGGTCCTGAAATTGAAAAGCTCTACAAATGAAATCTGAAAAGGTTGAAACTTGGCATGGTATCATAATTTCACCCGCATAGCATGTGCAAAAAAGTAGAGAGGGTCACGGGAAAAACTGGATGCACTTCGTGTACAAACTGGACAATCTCTTTCGAAGTATCAGGGTTTCGGACGCAAACTCATCTGTTAGACTGGCAATTCAAAATTTTAATAACTTATTACAACTCCGGATGTTTTTTGCATCCAGCATGCAACATTCAAATCCACGTCATCAACTTTCAACCCTTTCTGACATAATTTGCTATTTTTAATGCATTTACTGATTTGTTTTGAGCTAAATGGCCCTGTAGTTGAAAA
>NW_025236296.1:0-772 GCF_018294505.1 Triticum aestivum | reverse complement strand
TCTCTTTCGAAGTATCAGGGTTTCGGACGAAAACTCATCTGTTAGATCGGCAATTCAAAATTTTAGTAACTTATTACAACTCCAGGCGTTTTTTGCATTCAGCATGCACCATTCACAGCCACGTCATCAACTTTCAACCATTTCCGCCATAATTTGTTGTTTTTCATGCATTTACTGATTTGTTTTGAGCTAAACGGCCCTGCAATTGAAAAGCTCTACAAATGAACTCTGAAAAGGTTGAAACTTGGCATGGTATCATCATTTCACCCGCATAGCATGTGCAAAAAAGTAGAAAGGGTCAAGGCAAAAACTGGATGCACTTCGTGTACCAACTCGACAATCTCTTTCGAAGTATCCGGGTTTCGGACGAAAACTCATCTGTTACACTGGCAATTCAAAATTTTAATAACTTATTACAACTTCGGACGTTTTTTGCATTCAGCATGCACCATTCAAAGCCACGTCATCAACTTTCAACCGTTTCCGACATAATTTGTTGTTTTTCACGCATTTACTAATTTGTTTTGAGCTAAATGGTCCTGTAATTGAAAAGCTCTACAAATGAAATCTGAAAAGGTTGAAACTTGGCATGGTATCATAATTTCACCCGCATAGCATGTGCAAAAAAGTAGAGAGGGTCACGGGAAAAACTGGATGCACTTCGTGTACAAACTGGACAATCTCTTTCGAAGTATCAGGGTTTCGGACGCAAACTCATCTGTTAGACCGTCAATTCAAAATTTTAATAACTTATTGCAACTCTGGATGTTTT
>NW_025236295.1:0-5411 GCF_018294505.1 Triticum aestivum | reverse complement strand
CCAACCAGATGATGATCGCGGAGTTCACCAACAACCACAAGATGGATGCCAGGAACATTGGGGAGACCATCTTCAAGCTTCATGAGAAAATCGAGCACCTCCAAGCCCAGATCTATGACCTGCAAAACCAAAACTGTGAGTATGAATATAGATTCAAGAGGATGAGTATGGCTGCAGATTTGAGGATCCGGAGACTCGATCATCCTTCTATACATGACTTGAGCATTTATTGTCATATTGCTTTGCATGATCGTAAGATAGCTAGAATGATGTTTTCATGGTTTGTCCGTTTTTTGATGTCATTGCTATGCAAGATCATTTCACATCCCGGTACACTACCAGAGGCATTCATATAGAGTCATATCTTTGTTCTAGATATGGAGTTGTAAGTAAATAAAGTGGGATGATCATCATTATTGGAGCATTGCCCCGTTGAGGAAAGGATGATGGAAGCAATGATTCCTTCACAAGTTGGGATGAGTCTCCGGACTTTATGAAAAATAAAAGAGGCCAAAGAAGCCCAAATAAAAAAAGAGGCCAAAGAAGCCCACCAAAAAAATAATAATAAAACAAAATAAAAAAGAGAAAATAAAAAAAACTGAGAGAAAAAGAGAGAAGGGGCAATGTTACTATCGTTTTACCACACTTGTGCTTCAGAGTAGCACCATGTTCTTCATATAGAAAGTCTCTTGAGTTTCACTTTCATATACTAGTGGGAATTTTCATTATAGAACTTGGCTTGTATATTCCGATGATGGGCTTCCTCAAATGCCCGAGGTCTTCATGAGCAAGCAAGTTGTATGCACACCCACTTAGTTTCCAGTTTGAGCTTTCATACACTTATAGCTCTTAGTGCATCCGTTGCATGGCAATCCCTACTCCTCACATTGACATTAATTGATGGGCATCTCCATATCCCGTTGATTAGCCATGTTGATGTAAGACTTTCTACCTTTTTGTCTTCTCCACATAAACCCCCACCATCATATTATATTCCACCTATAGTGCTATATCCATGGCTTGCGCTCATGTATTGCGTGAGGGTTGAAAAGGCTGAAGCGCATTAAAAAGTATGAACCAATTGCTCGGCTTGTCATCGGGGTTGTGCATGATGGGAGCATTTTGTGTGACGAAAATGAAGCATGGACAATCCATATGATTTTGTAAGGATAAGCATTCTTTGGCTATGTTATTTTGAGAAGACATAATTGCTTGGTTGGCATGCTTGAAGTATTATTGTTTTTATGTCAAATCATAGACTATTGCTCTGAATCACTCGTGTCATGATCAAGATTATGCTAGGTAGCATTCCACATCAAAAATTATCTTTTTATCATTTACCTACTCGAGGAAGAGCAGGAATTAAAATTGGGGATGTTGATACGTCTCCGTTGTATCTATAATTTTTGATTGTTCCATGCCAATATTATTCAACTTTCATATTCTTTTGGCAACTTTTTATACTATTTTTTGGACTAACATATTGATCCAGTGCCCAGTGTCAGTTCCCTTTTGTTGCATGTTTTATGTTTCGCAGAAAACTCATATCAAACGGAGTCCAAACGGGATAAAAATGGACGGAGAATATTTTTTGGAATATTTATGATTTTTTGGAGGAAGAATCAACGCGAGATGATGCCCGAGGGGGCCACAAGGCAGGGGGCGCGCCCCTGACCCTCGTGGGTACCCCGTAAGGCGGTTGCTTCTCTTCTTTTGCCGCAAGAAAGCTAATTTTCAGATAAAAATCTGGGCGAAAGTTTCAATCCAATCGGAGTTACGGATCTCTGGATATATAAGAAACAGTGAAAGGGTAGAATCTGAGAACGCAGAAACAGAGAGAGACAGAGAGACAGATCCAATCTCGGAGGGGCTCTCGCCTCTCCCACGCCATGGAGACCATGGACTAGAGGGAAAACTCCTCTCCCATCTAGGGAGAAGGTCAAGAAATAAGAAGAAGAAGAAGGGGGGCTCTCTCGCCCTTGCTTATGGCGGCGCCGGAACGCTGCCGGGGGCCATCATCATCACTGCGATCTACACCAACATCTCCATCACCTTCCCCCATCTATATTCTGCGGTCCACTCTCCCGCAACCCGCTGTACCCTCTACTTGAACATGGTGCTTTATGCTTCATATTATTATCCAATGATGTGTTGCCATCCTATGATGTCTGAGTAGATTTTCATTGTCCTATTGGTGATTGATGAATTGCTATGATTGGTTTAATTTTCTTGTGGTTATGTTACTATCCTATTGTGTCCTCCGTCTCACACAAGCGTGAGGGATTCCCGCTGTATGGTGTTGCAATACGTTCATGATTCGCTTATAGTGGGTTGCTTGAGTAACAGAAGCATAAACCCGAGTAAGGGGGTTGTGGCGTATGGGATAAAGGGGACTTGATGCTTTAATGCTATAGTTGGGTTTTACCTTAATGATCTTTAGTAGTTATGGATGCTTGCTAGAGTTCCAATCATAAGTGCATATGATCCAAGAAGATAAAGTATGTTAGCTTATGCCTCTCCCACATAAAACTTGCTATCGGTCTAGTAAAGTAGTCAATTGCTTAGGGACAATTTCACAACTCCTACCACCACTTTTCCACACTCACTATATTTAATTTATTGCTTCTTTACCTAAACAGCCCCTAGTTTATATTTACGTGCTTTTTATTATCTTGCAAACCTATCCTATCACCTACAAAGTACTTGTAGTTTCATACTTGTTCTAGGTAAGGCAAACACTAAGCGTGCGTAGAGTCGTATTAGTGGCAGATAGAACTTGAGAGAATATTTGTTCTACTTTTAGATCCTCGTTGGGTTTGACACTCTTACTTATCAAAAGAGGCTACAATTATCCCCTACACTTGTGGATTATCAAACCCATGATAAAGAATTGCCTAGTAAGGATGAAATTATTGGTCTTGCTTCGTACCTCCTACTGATCCTTTAGAACAATATTTGCTAGACCATGAAAATGATATATTTATGAATGAAAGAAGGGAAATAGATAAGGTATTCTTTAAACAGGGTCCTATTTTGAAACACAACCTGCCTGTTGAAATCTTAGGAGATCCTCCACCACCCAAGGGTGATCCCGTGTTTGAGCTTAAACCATTACCTGATACTCTTAAATATGCTTATCTTGATGAAAATAAGATATATCCTGTTATTATTATTGCCAAACTTTCAGAGCAAGAAGAGAATGATTATTGAAAACTCTGAAGAAGCACCATGCTGCTATTGGATATACCGTTGATGGTCATTAGTCCTACTCTATGCCAACACAAAATAAAATTGGAGGAAGACGCCAAACCAGTTGTTGATCACCAACGACGGTTAAATCCTAAGATGAAAGAAGTGGTAAGAAAGGAAATACTAAAGCACCTTGAGGCAAGTATAATTTATCTCGTTGCTGATAGTCAGTGGGTAAGTCCTGTCCATTGTGTCCCTAAGAAGGAAGGTATTACTGTCATTCCTAATGATAAAGATGAATTGATCCCGCAAAGAATTATTACAGGTTATAGGATGGTAATTGATTTACGCAAATCAATTAAAGCTACTAAAAAAGATCATTACCCTTTACCTTTTATTGATCAAATGCTAGAAAGACTATCTAAACATACACATTTTTGCTTTCTAGATGGTTACTCTGGTTTCTCTCAAATACATGTGTCAGCGGAGGATCAAGAAAAGACCACTTTTACTTGCCCTTTCGGTACCTTTGCTTATATATGTATGCCTTTTGGTTTATGTAATGCACCTGCTACCTTTCAAAGATGCATGATGGCTATATTATCTGACTTTTGTGAAAAGATTTGTGAGGTATTCATGGATGATTTCTCCGTTTATGGATCCTCTTTTGATGATTGTTTGAGCAACCTGGAACGAGTTTTGTAGAGATGTGAAGATACTAGTCTTGATTTGAATTGGGAGAAGTGCCACTTTATGGTTAATGAAGCCATTTTCTTGGGGCATAAAATTTTTGAATGAGGTATTGAAGTAGATAAAGCTAAGGTTGATGCTATTGAAAAGATGTCGTGTCCTAAGGACATTAAAGGTATAAGAAGTTTCCTTGGTCATGACGGGTTTTATAGGAGGTTCATTAAGGACTTTTCTAAAATTTCTAGGCCTCTGACTAATCTATTACAAAAAGATATTCTTTTTGTCTTTGATAATTGGTAGAAGCATTTGAAATACTTAAGAAAGCTCTGATTTCTGCACCTATTGTTCAGCCACCTGATTGGAATTTACTTTTTGAAATTATGTGTGATGCTAGCGATTGTGTTGTAGGTGTTGTTCTAGGACAGAGATTTTTGCAAAAGAATGATTCAAAAAACTTAGTTTTAGTTTTCCACAGAAAGCATTTCGGATCTACCGATTTTCAAACTCGGTGATACCGAAGCAGTTTTGGAAACTGAACTAGTGAACTCGGTAAGACCGAGTCACAGTTCGGTGGCCCCGAGACTGCTAGGGTTTCACAAAGTTCTAAAATTGGTCACACTGATTTGTAATTCTCGGTCATACCGAGACTTACTATTGCAATGGCGTTAGCCAAATTGGTGGGACCGAGTTTTTTAACTCGGTGGGTCCGAGATGGTTTCGGCGGAAACCTAACCCTAAATTTTCGAATCACATCTATTCTAAGGATCGTTTTGACTGGATAGGAGTGTTTCAATCGTGGCAAGATGCATTACAAACACAATGTGCTGAGAATCAGACGAGGATAGCACTGTGATCGAGTTCATACCCTAGCTTGGCGATGAACTCGCTACGGCGGCAACGGTGGAGAAGAATTCCGTTGACAGCGGCGGAGACCAGCGACAGGAGGCGGCTGGCGACGAAGTCGACGATCCGTAGGCCTAGTAGGCAGAGCGAGCTATGCGCGGGTGAGGAGTTTTGGAGAAAGTTTTCCAAAATTGGCCCATGAGTATATATAGCCCGACACTGTCGGTGTGACCGAGTGGAACAACTTGGTGGCACTGAGATGCATAACTGTTAACAGTTACAGCAACTCGGTGTGACCGAAAAGTTCAAATCGGTTGCACCGAGATGGAAAACCTAGATCAACTTAGTGATCTCGGTAGGACCGAAGTGGAGGAATCGGTCAGACCGAAAATCACAAAGAAGTTTTGGAAGTTTAAGTCTATGACGAATCGGGGATTCTGAGTGCTCGTACCACCGAGTGGTTCGAATCTGACTTGATCAAATTTTGTGATGTAGCATGAATAGAGTTTGAGACGAGAAAAGCATAGATAGCTAGAGAAGGTTCTTAGGCATTCTTGTCCATCCACTTGGCCAAAGAAAAAGAATCCAATCAATCAAAACAACAAGTGGATGTCCTCGAATGAGCAAAATATGCAACCAACATGCTCACACAATAAAATGACAAATGAAATATGTGACAAGTATGCACA
>NW_025236294.1:0-5411 GCF_018294505.1 Triticum aestivum | reverse complement strand
GTGGTGCGGCTCCGGTCTACGGATTTCCTGACAGCAGACGTCACCCAAGGGTGTGCTGGATGAAGGAGGAGGTCGATCTGGTGGGGATGGGCGTGAATTTGCCAGCGAAAGCTTGGTTCGGTCCGGACCAAAAACCGTCAATGGCGGCACCCGTGGGCGTCGTTCCCTCGTTGGAGGCGTTAAGGGGCGATTCACGTTCCTTGTATGCTCCGGGGGAAATCCTAGATTCGGGCTTTTAGGATCGTATGATGGTGAGGTTCCTGGGTTGTCACCCTGAGGGGCATCATCTTCGGGGTTGTACATCAGCTGGAGTGATAAGTGGTTGGCTTGGTGGCTGGGCACAAGTCTCCATATGCTTCTAGTGAGGTGATCAAGGTGGAGCGGCATGCCATCTACAGTATCAGCAACATCAAGTCTTGGCGGCAAGGTGTAGTGGGGTCTCGGCGCTGGATAGTGTTTTATGGGCACAGATATGAGGCTGGCATTGTCCGGCGTTGTGGTGACACATCATATTACCAAGGACTCAAAAATCTTCATCTAGTAACACATTTGATATTCACAACACAAAAGTTAAAAATTGTACGAAGTAACATATATCCAATATACACGGCAAATTTTCATGTATTTAGAATTTTAGATATTTAATCACAGTACATGTAATTTCACTGTACAACAGTTGCTAAAATGACTAGTTCTAAATGGAAGACCACCTAATCATATGGAACCTTCAATGTGCACTACACCGAGGATCAGTACTGATTCAGGTTCCACTTGCATTATGATGTTATAATAACCATGGCTGCAACCATATGTTTGGCATCTGAACTTTATCTAGGTGTGCCACTACACACAAAATGGACTCTATAATGAACCCAAACCGCAGCCATATTCTTTGTGTGCCTAACCTGTGTACTGAAATTACAGAGCTATCATAACGCTGAGCACATCATTATTTCTCAAATTAAATTATGCCAAATCAAAATAGAGTCTAAAAAATAAAGAATATTTGAAATTACATGACTCAATGTGGTGCGAAAATGACTATATAAAATCTCAACTAGTGAAATTTAGAGCACTTAGGGTATCTCCAACGCCGACACTCAAACCGTCCGCATATGTCCGGACCGCACGGTCCAGACCCCAGAAGCCATCCAAAGCTAGTCTGTATCAGTCCGCTCGGCGGTCCGGACGCACTTTTTCCTGCACCCGATAGTCCCACTCGCCTTTCTCACGCTTTTCATCAAATGCCCGCGCCGCTTGCCGCGCTGCATTCATGCTGGCAGAGCATGTAGTGGTCAGCATTGATGCCCGCGATTTTTTTTGACAGAAAGACTGTAAGAGAACCCCCTACAGTATAATTGGTGCAACAAACCCAAATTGCAAGTATCATGCCTTGAACCTGGGTGGGTGGGAACGCATCAGCCCCTTCCCACCACTAGGCTATGCCTTAGTCTACTGATGCCCGCGATTTGACCAGATGGGAGGGCAACGCTGACGAAAATGACCTCTTGGGAGTCGCCGCTTTTATATCGACGTCGCGTCCTTAGAAACCAACTCTGGCCGCTGCGCCACACTGAAGCGGGCTGACCACCCCTTCCTCCCCAAGCCCAGTTGCGATACCGAAGTCCCAATTCTCTGCGCGGCAGGCGTAGGTGATGGAAATTCCTCCTCGGGCAGATGGGCTCGAGGTCCGTTGTAACCGAGGCGGAGCACGCGACGAGGCAACAGGCACAGTACAACCGGCGTAATGCCGCTCGCCGCTCCTCGTCCGCCAAGACAGACGTGGCGTCGGAGTGGGTCCACAATGGCCTGGACCTCATCGTTGCAGCAGCGTTCGACGGCTCCGTCACCGCCACAATGGCCTGGACCGCCAGGTGCCGTCGCCTCCTTGACGGAGAGATCGTCAAGATCGGCGAGGAGTGGTCGCTTAGTGGCTGCTTCGCCGACGCTAGCAGGGGCTAGGCCGCCACCAGGGCTTCTCCGGTGCAGTCCGCAATGGCCAAGGCGGCCCTCTGCACCACGCAACAGGAGGCGGAGCGGATCCTCTGCAAGCGGGAAGGCAGGCCCCGGACATGGCTGTTGCGGCCCTCCGACACCCTTCCACCTCTGGAGGGACGACGATGATAACACGTCACGGACGGCGACGGCGGTGCGGCTGGATAGGGCGGCCATGCATACAGGATGTTCGTCCTTTAAAGGGTTTAGTTTTTTTTAGAGTTTTTAGTTAAGCGATCAAAATATCATTCGTTTTATATAAATAATATCAAAACTTTAATGAAATATGTCGTGTTTGCATGATTTTTTTCATTTAGTTCAAACAATGATTGAAATGTATGTGATCAGCGTTGGATGACCGTCTCCCGCGTCCGTGTCCGCGTACTAGTCCCGTGTCCGCGGATGGATACGGAAGCAAATTTGCGGGTCAGCGTTCAAGACGCCCTTACATTCTGGATACATAATAGTTGGGTACAAAATTACATAGAAATCCTCATGTCTATTCAGCATTGACTATTTTTGTCCGTGGGCTTATATAAAATTGGTAAATTCCTACAGACCCGAAAAGGGCACCTGCAACAGTGAACCATGGAGAATCGTGAAAAAGGTCGAGGTTTCGGACGGGAACAGTTTGACAACAGATATGGTCGAATGATGTACTTTAACTAGCATTTATACACGAAGATACCCTGAAAGTAACATGCACCACTCGCACATCAACAACGAAATGGATGGCAGACATTTAGGGATCCTTAAGCTCAGCCAATCTTCCGAGGGTCAGGCTGCCGGGCTGTGAGCACCATGGCATGCTACAGTGAGAACAATATAGAAGTACAACTACATGAGGTGCTTGTTCTACTTTGGAAAGGCTAAAGAAGAACAAGACGTTTATAGGCAATTGTTTGGGTGTGAATTAGGTTCTTTGCTTTCAGTTATTTAGGCATACCGATTCATCACCATAAGTTATCAAATAAAGAATGAAAGTGCATCGAAGATAGGATTAAAAAAAGCTTAGTTGCTAGAAGAGCAAGCTAATGTCGTATGGAGGTCGGCTAGTGCTAATTAACACGGTACTTACTAGTATGCCGATATTCCTGCTATCTTTCTTCGAGGTATTGAAAGGGGTGCGGAAAAGACTTGATTTCTTTAGATCTCGTTTCTTCTAGCAGTTAGATGAGGCCAAGAAGAAATGCCGTCATGCACGATGGGATATTCTTTGCCGACCCAAGGACCGGGGGGGTCTTGGTATTGAAAACTTGGAAATTAAGAATGAATGCCTTATGAGTAAATGAATCAACAGGTTAGAGACAGAACCGGAAGGTATGTGGGCACATATTTTACGTAATAAATATTTACAGTCGTAAACGCTCGCCCAGGTCACCGTGAGACCAATTGACTCACCATTCTGGAAGGGACTCGTGCGAACGAAAGACTTGTTCTTTCGTAGGGTCAAATTCTTGATTGGCAATGGGATGTCACATTAGTAGAAAACAGGGCTTTGGTTCGGGCCTGGCCAGCCCATTAGTCCCGGTTCTTCACGAACCGGGACCCATGGGTGGCATTAGACCCGGTTCATGAGCCAAGTGGGCCGGCCGGGGCCTCGTGGGCATTGGTCCCGGTTCGTCTGGATCCATTTGTCCCGGTTCTAGGCACGAGCCGAGACCAATGGGCCGTGCTCCTGGCCCACAGCCATTGGTACTGGTTCGTGCCTAGAACCGGTACACAAGGGGGGCTTTAGTCCCGGTTCCTGCCACGAACCGGGACAAATAAGTTGCCTATATATACCCATCGCCGCGGCAGAGCACTCCACAGTGCTCTGTTTTTTCTGGCCAGCTAGGGGAGGGCATTTGGGTGCTCTAGCTCACCTCCTTTGCACATGAGATGTTCGATGAAATGCCCGAGCCACAGTAGTTAAGCTTTCTCCTCTCGAAGCTCGACCTCGGAGCTCCATTTTTCCCGAGATTTGTCTAGATTTAGCAGTCCATCACGCCCCGTCCCTGTTTTCACCGCCGTCGATCGCCCGCTCCGATCTCATCATCGGCACCACCGTGGTGAGCCTCTTGTTCTTATCTTCTTTCTGATTTTCTTACTTTAGATAGATACTTGTCTGATTTTCTTACTTTAGATAGATACTTGTCTGATTTTCTTACTTTTGACACACATAATTATATATAATGCACAGAGATGAACCAGCAATGGATGTATGGTGAACATAATTATATACAACACACTTCCGAGTACATTAAGGGCGTGCATAATTTTCTCGAAGTGGCTGAGGCAAACAAGCAGAATGGTTTTATGTGTTGTCCATGCCCTAAATGTGGGAATACAAAGTCTTACTCTGACCAAAATATCCTTCACACCCACCTGCTTTACAAGGGTTTCATGACACACTATAATGTTTGGCAGAGGCACGGAGAAATAAGGGTTATTATGGAAGACTGCGAAGAAGAAGAGGACGATGACAACTATGTGCCCCCTGAATACAGTGATGCTGCAACGGGGGGGGGGAGCTGCTGAAGATCAAGAGGAACCAGACGATGTGCCCGATGATGCTGCAACGGGGGAAGCTGCTGAAGATCAAGAGGAACCAGACAATGTGCCCGATGATGATGATCTCCGCCGGGTCATTGTCGATGCAAGGACGCAATGCGAAAGTCAAAAGGAGAAGCTGAAGTTCAATCGCATGTTAGAGGATCACAAAAAAGGGTTCTACCGCAATTGCGAAGATGCAACACAAAGCTGGGTACCATACTGGAATTGCTGCAGTGGAAGGCAGAGAATGCTGTGTCTGACAAAGGATTTGAGAAGCTACTGAAAATATTGAAGAAGAAGCTTCCAAAGGATAACGAATTGCCCGACAGTACGTACGCAGCAAAGAAGGTCGTATGCCCTCTAGGATTGGAGGTGCAGAAGATACATGCATGCCCTAATGACTGCATCCTCTGCCGTGGTGCGTACGAGGATTTAAACGCATGCCCGGTATGCGGTGCATTGCGGTATAAAATCAGACGAGATGACCTTGGTGATGTTGACGGCGAGCCCTGCAGGAAGAGGGTTCCTGCGAAGGTGATGTGGTATGCTCCTATGGTTGAAACGACTGTTCAGAAACAAAGAGCATGCCAAGTTGATGCGATGGCATAGTGAGGACCGTAAGAAAGACGGTAAGTTGAGAGCACCCGCTGACGGGTCGCAGTGGAGAAAAATCGAGAGAGAGTACTGGGTTGAGTTTGCACGTGACCCAAGGAACGTATGGTTTGGTTTAAGCATGGATGGCATTAATCCTTTCGGGGAGCAGAGCAGCAATCACAGCACCTGTCCCGTGACTCTATGTATGTTTAACCTTCCTCCTTGGATGTGCATGAAGCGGAAGTTCATTATGATGCCAGTTCTCATCCAAGGCCCTAAGCAACCCG
>NW_025236293.1:0-5411 GCF_018294505.1 Triticum aestivum | reverse complement strand
GGCAAATTCCTCAGTGAAGAATTCATAAGAATCGCCTATTCACCCCCCTCTAGTCGACATAACGCACTTTCAATTGGTATCAGAGCAAGGTACTCCCTTGTTCTGTGTGATTTTGGTTTACCCACCTGGAGTTTTAGTTATGTCGACCGCAGGTATGATCAAGGTCTCGGCTAGGTGTCCTACCTTTGATGGAACGGACTACCCCTACTGGAAAAACAAGATGCGAATGCATCTCGAGGCAATTGACAACAATCTCTGGTATGTTGTGGAAAATGGTGGTCCCTCTGTTTCACCCTCATTGAACGCTACCGATGTGAAGAGATTCAAGCAACTCGATTCTCAAGCGAAGAATATCATATGTGGCCATCTGAGTAAAGGACAGTATGGAAGAGTGAGTGCTTTGGAAACTGCTAAGCTTATCTGGGATAGGCTGTCCAAAGTGAATGAAGGAGTCTCAACTCAGCGTGACTCTCGAGTTGATGTTCTTCGAAATCTCTTCAACCGCTTCAAAAGACTCGACAATGAAAATGTCCAACAAACCTTCGATCGCCTCACTGACATCTCAAATGAGCTTCAAGCCCTCGGTGCCACTGACATCACTGACCATGAGGTGGTGAAGAAACTGTTGAGATCGCTTGATTCCTCATTTGATACTCTGGGGCTGATGATACAAGAACAGGCTGACTACAAGTCTCTTGATCCTGCCGATATCCTTGAAAGGCTAAATACTCACGAGTTCCAGCTTGCTGAAAAGAGAGATCTCTATGGTTCGAGCTATGGCAAACCACATGCCCTGAAGGCCAAGGTTGTGTCCTGAGTCTGAATGTGAGGACTCTGGTAGTAGCCTTGGTGATCCTGAAGAACTGAGCCAGGAGCTAGCACTTCTCGTGAAGAAATTCCAGAAGTTCTCAAGACGTCGTCGCTTTGGAAAATCCTCAAGAAGCAGTGATTCCTCATCAAGTGACTATAAGAGAAGGCTGTGCCACAAATGCAAGAAACCTGGTCATTATATTCAAGATTGTCCTCAGTGGGAAAAGGAATTGAAGAAGAAGAAATACAAGGATTACAGTTCTGATGATGCAAAGAAGAAGAAGAAATCGTCAAAATCTTCGTCATCAAAATCCTCGAAGTCTTCATCTCACAAGAAGCGCAGCTCCAAGAAGGCTCGGGCATCCATTGGCAAGGAAATAGACTCTGAAGCTGAATCTGAGGAAAATGAGGAAGAGGAGGCGTGTGAAGAATCCGAATCTGGTGTGGCAAGTCTGGCCTTCGCTACTTCTTTCTTTAGCAAGTCCATCTTCAACACTGAAGAAACTGACCCCACCGACAAGCCTGATGAAGATAACGATGACTACGCTCCCACCTATTGCTTCATGGAAAAAGGTGCAAAGGTACTCAAATACACCTCCTCTGAATCTAGTGAAAATGAATCTGATGAGAATCTCAAGCCCAGCTACTCTAAACTTGCAAAGATTGCTGTAAAACAACAAAGGGCTTTTGAAAAGGTTCAAAACATGCTAGACAAAAGTGATGGTATGTTGGGTGAAGAAATGGATCGCACTAAAGCCCTGACTGAAAATCTTCAAAGACTTCAGTCTAGGTTTGATAACCTTCAAAGTCATCATAACACTCTCTTATCTGATCATGAGAAACTTTCTTATGAATTTCTTCAAAGAAAGCAAAATCTTGAGAAGCTAAGAATGAGTTATGAAGATCTTCAGAAGGAGCGCGATTCATTACTTGCTCAACAAATCAGCACTTCTCAGGAAGAATTTGTTCCTCCATGCTTAAAATGTATTGAACGAGAATCTGCCAATTCTTCACCTGAATGTTCAAATGCTTCAACTGTTACACATTCTTCACCTGCCTCTGCTATCACTAATTCCTCATCTGAGGACATTGCTAGTATCACAGACAATGCAGGGCTGAAGGAACTGTACACGACAGGCATGTACAAAAGCCTCAAAGGGCATCAGATTCTCTGTGATGTGCTCAAAAAGCAGATCCTCAACAAAAACCCTAGGAAATGGGGTATTGCCTTTGAGAGGAAACTTAATGCTGATGGAACATATTAGAAGCCTGAGCAGTACCCCAAAACCTCATGGGTTGCTGCAAAGGGACCTCCAGTTGATCCATCCATGTTATCTGGCTTTACATGTGAATCTCCTCATTCTTCTGATGAGTCATTTGACTCCAACTATAAATTGTTCAAAAATCAGAATGCTGAAGTATTTGCTAGATATGTTGGGACTAACTGCAGGAACGGTTCCCCTATGAAGAAAATCTGGGTTCCCAAAAGTTATGTTGAAAGTCTTTAGGTGAATGTCCTCATGACACCACCTGTGAAGAATGGGAACCCCCAGAACAAACTCTTCATATGGACCTAATTCTTCATATGGATCCAAGTCCTCATATGGACCAAATTCCTCACGTGGATCAAATTCCTCAAATGGATCAAAGTCCTCATATGACTATCATCGTGCTAACAACTCTGTTTCACAGGGTAGAGCTAAGGGCTACGAATATGCACATTATTCTTCAAATCATTATGTTCATAAGTCCTCGAAGAATTTCTCTACTTATTCATATGCTTACCCTAACCCCTCTTATGTGAAACAAAATGGTTTGGCTTCTATGCCACCATTCTCGTATGGTGCTCACAGAATGATGAACTCTTTGCCACCCCTTCAGATGTGGGTGGTGAAGAAAAAGAACTAATCTCTTCTGCAGGGTCAGGTCTCCAGACGTGCCTTAACGTCTGAAGAATTTGCTGGGGACCTGACAAAATTGCCTGAAAGGACGCAGGCTAACCATGATGAAATGAACTTTCATTTCACACGTTCTCATACTGCTATATCTGTTTACCGCTTGATGAAATTCATCTGATGAACTTAATATCATATTCTTCACTGATGAAGCATATGAGATTGTAAGTTACACTAATTCATCTGCAGGATGACCAACCCAAAACCACTGAATGGGTCCTCGATAGTGGATGTACAAATCACATGACTGGTGACAAGACTCTTTTGATGGATGCTCCTTTATCACCGTCACATCTGAAGCATATCATCTTTGCTGACAAAGGCAAAAGTCAGGTATTGGGTCTTGGTAAGGTTGCGATCTCTAAGGATAAACACATGGACAAAGTCATGCTTGTTGAGTCCTTAGGATACAACCTCATGTCAGTCTCAATACTTTGTGATCTTGATATGGTTGTTGTCTTTGGCAAGTATCGCTGTGTTGTGATTATGGAAGCTGACAATTCCAAAGTCTTCGAAGGCTTTAGGAGAGGATATTTGTATATTGTTGATTTCTCTACAGGACCACAACCAGCCGTGTGCCTACTTGCAAAAGCTTCAGAAGGCTGGCTATGGCATCGACGACTTGGTCACGCAGGCATGAGGAATTTGCACACGCTTGCGAAGAAGAAGCATGTCATTGGCATTAAGAATGTCAAATTACTTAAGGATCACTTATGCGGAGCCTGTGAAGCTGGAAAAATGACCAAGGCCAAGCATCCAGCAAAGACTATCATGACCACTACTCGTCCATTCGAATTGCTTCACATGGACCTCTTCGGACCTAATCATTACTCAGCAGTCACTAATGCTGCTTCTCTATATGGTTTTGTCATTGTTGATGATTACTCTCGATATACATGGGTACACATTGTCACTTACAAACATGAAGTGCAGGAAGTCTTCAAACCATTTTCTTCGAGGGCTTCAACCAACTTCGGTGTGAAGATCAAGCACATCAGAAGTGACAATGGAACTGAGTTCAAGAATTCCGGTCTTGATGACTATCTTGATGAACTTGGTATTACTCATGAGTTATCTGCTCCTTATACTCCTCAGCAAAATGGTGTCGTGGAGCGCAAGAACAGAACTCTTGTTGAGATGGCTTGCACTATGCTTGATGAATACAAAACGCCTGATCGTTTTTGGATTGATGCAATTGATACGGCGTGCCACATCATCAACAGAGTATATCTTCACAAATTCTTCAAGAAGACGGCCTATGAACTCCTCACTGACAAGAAACCCAATGTGAGTTATTTCAAAGTCTTCGGTGCTAAATATTAGATTAGAGATCCTCACCGCAATTCTAAATTCGCACCGAAAGCACATGAAGGTTTTATGCTTGGTTACGGAAAGGACTCGCACACCTACAGAGTCTTCAACATTGTTCTTCACAAGATTGTTGAAACTGTAGATGTGCGGTTCGATGAAACTAATGGCTCGCAAAGAGAGCACCTACCTTCTGTGTTAGATGAACCAGCACCTGAGGATTCTATCAAGTTCAAGGAAACTGAAGATGTCATTCCTACTGAAGAATTTGCTGAAGAATTCATTCCAGTACGCGAAGAAATCGAGCTGACGCACCTGAAGACAAAGGTGCTGAGGAAAATGATCAAATACCTCGACGTCAACCAGCTCATCCTCGCGTTGCAAAAGAAGTACAAGTTGACAAGATCATCGATGACATTGAAGCGCCAGAGCCCACTAATGTAGATGAAGCATTTTTTGAGTCGGAGTGGATTCAGGCTATGCAAGAAGAATTACATCAGTTCGAGCTCAACAAAGTCTGGGAACTGGTCAAACGTCCAGATCCTCACAAGCATAATATCATTGGCACAAAGTGGATCTACCGCAACAAGCAAGATGAAAATGGCCTTGTGGTGAGGAATAAGGCACGATTGGTAGCTCAAGGCTACACACAGGTTGAAGGAATTGATTTCGATGAAACTTTTGCACCTGTTGCTAGACTTGAGGCTATTCGCATATTACTTGCTTATGCTAATCATCATGATATCATCTTATATCAAATGGATGTGAAAAGTGCATTCCTCAATAGTAAGCTTGAGGAAGAAGTAGATGTTGCTCAACCCCCAGGTTTTGAAGATCCAAAGAATCCTGACGAAGTCTTCAAACTTAATAAGGCCCTCTATGGCCTCAAGCAAGCCCCTCGGGCGTGGTATGATACATTGAAGGAATTCTTCGTGAAGAATGGCTTCACACCCGGTAAACTCGACCCTACTCTCTTTACTAAATCTTATGATGGTGAACTGTTTGTGTGCCAAATATATGTTGATGATATTATCTTTGGCTGTACTGACCAACGTTATAGTGATGAATTTGCCTATATGATGAGTGAAGAATATCAAATGTCTATGATGGGAGAGTTGAAATTTTTCTTAGGTCTTCAAATTCATCAACAGCGCAATGGCATATTCATATCTCAGGAGAAATACCTCAAAGATGTACTGAGGAAATTCGGCATGCAAGATTGCAAAGGCGTCAAAATTCCTATGCACACAAAAGGCCATCTATGCACTGATGAAAATGGTATTGACTTCGATCACAAGGTATACCGCTCCATGATTGGTTCTTTATTGTACTTATGTG
>NW_025236292.1:0-5412 GCF_018294505.1 Triticum aestivum | reverse complement strand
TGGAGTGATTTCCACGGTTAAAGAACCGCGGGGTGCGTTTACGTGTCGATCATCAACACTCGCAGTTTCGGCCGATTCGCCTTGTTTTGTGGCACTCGCAGTTTTGGCCGTTTCTGGCCCGTTTCATGGACTATTACTCACTGTTTTGGGGTCCCGGAGTGCTTTCCTTGATTAACAAACCCCGGGGTGTGTTTACGTGTCGGTCATAAACACTCGTGGTTTTTGTTGATTCTGACACGTTTTGTGGACTATTACTCACCGTTTTGGGGTATCGAAGCGATTTCCATAGTTGTTGAACCCCAAGTTGCGCTTACATGTAGGTCATGAACAATCGCAGTTTGGGCCGATTTTGGCCCGTTTCTTGGACTATTACTTAGTTTCGGGGGTCCCGGAGTGATTTCCACGATTTACGAACCCCGTGGTGCGTTTACGTGCCGGTCATCAACACTAAAATTTTGGCCGATTCTGGTCCGTTTCGTGCACTATTACTCACCGCTTTGGGGTCCCAGAGCGATTTCCATGGTTGTTGAACTCCAAGGTGCAGTTACTGTCTGTCATCAACATTCATAGTTTTTGCCGATTCTGGCATGTTTCTTCGACTATTACTCCGTTTTGGCGTCCCGGTGTGCTTTCCATGATTGACGAACACCGGGGTGCGTTTATGTATCGGTTAGCAACACTCGCATTTTGGGCCGATTCTGGCCCGTTTCGTGAACTATTCCTCACCGTTTTGGGGCCCCAAAGCGATGTCCATGGTTCTTGAACCCCATGGTGCGCTTATGTGTTGATCCTCAACAATCGCAGTATGGGCCGATTTTGGCCCGTTTCTTGCACTATTACTTAGTTTTGGGGGTCCCGTAGTGATTTCCACGATTGACGAACTCCGTGGTGCGTTTACATGTCGGTCATCAACACACAATTTTGGTCGACTCTGGTCCGCTTCGTGCACTATTACTCACCGTTTTGGCATCCCAGAGCGATTTCCATGATTGACAATTCCCGTGGTGCGTTTGCGTGTGTGTCCTCAATACTCACAGTTTTGGCCAATTCTGACGAGATTCATGGACTATTACTCAACATTTAGGGGTCCCGAAACGATTTCCATAGTTGTTGAACCCCAAAATGCGTTTAGGTGTCGGTCATGAACACTCACAGTTTTGGACGATTCTGGCCCATTTCATGGACTATTACTCACTGTTTTGGGGTCCCGGTGTGACTTGCACAATTAACAAACCCCGGGGTGCGTTTACGTGTCGATCATCAACACTCGCAGTTTCGGCCGATTCGGGCTCGTTTTGTGGCACTCGTAGTTTTGGCCGATTCTGGCCCGTTTCGTGGAGTATTACTCACTGTTCTGGGGTCCTGGAGTGATTTCCACGGTTAAAGAACCGCGGGGTGCGTTTACGTGTCGATCATCAACACTCGCAGTTTCGGCCGATTCGCCTTGTTTTGTGGCACTCGCAGTTTTGGCCGTTTCTGGCCCGTTTCATGGACTATTACTCACTGTTTTGGGGTCCCGGAGTGCTTTCCTTGATTAACAAACCCCGGGGTGTGTTTACGTGTCGGTCATAAACACTCGTGGTTTTTGTTGATTCTGACACGTTTTGTGGACTATTACTCACCGTTTTGGGGTATCGAAGCGATTTCCATAGTTGTTGAACCCCAAGTTGCGCTTACATGTAGGTCATGAACAATCGCAGTTTGGGCCGATTTTGGCCCGTTTCTTGGACTATTACTTAGTTTCGGGGGTCCCGGAGTGATTTCCATGATTTACGAACCCCGTGGTGCGTTTACGTGCCGGTCATCGACACTCACAATTTTGGCCGATTCTGGTCCGTTTCGTGCACTATTACTCACCGCTTTGGGGTCCCAGAGCGATTTCCATGGTTGTTGAACTCCAAGGTGCAGTTACTGTCTATCATCAACATTCATAGTTTTTGCCGATTCTGGCATGTTTCTTCGACTATTACTCCGTTTTGGCGTCCCGGTGTGCTTTCCATGATTGACGAACACCGGGGTGCGTTTATGTGTCGGTTAGCAACACTCGCATTTTGGGCCGATTCTGGCCCGTTTCGTGAACTATTCCTCACCGTTTTGGGGCCCCAAAGCGATGTCCATGGTTCTTGAACCCCATGGTGCGCTTATGTGTCGATCCTCAACAATCGCAGTATGGGCCGATTTTGGCCCGTTTCTTGCACTATTACTTAGTTTTGGGGGTCCCATAGTGATTTCCACGATTGACGAACTCCGTGGTGCGTTTACATGTCGGTCATCAACACACAATTTTGGTCGACTCTGGTCCGCTTCGTGCACTATTACTCACCATTTTGGCATCCCAGAGCGATTTCCATGATTGACAATTCCCGGGGTGCGTTTGCGTGTGTGTCCTCAATACTCACAGTTTTGGCCAATTCTGACGAGATTCATGGACTATTACTCAACATTTAGGGGTCCCGAAGCGATTTCCATAGTTGTTGAACCCCAAAATGCGTTTAGGTGTCGGTCATGAACACTCACAGTTTTGGACGATTCTGGCCCATTTCGTGGACTATTACTCACAGTTTTGGGGTCCCGGTGTGACTTGCACAATTAACAAACCCCGGGGTGCGTTTACGTGTCGATCATCAACACTCGCAGTTTCGGCCGATTCGGGCTCGTTTTGTGGCACTCGTAGTTTTGGCCGATTCTGGCCCGTTTCGTGGAGTATTACTCACTGTTCTGGGGTCCTGGAGTGATTTCCACGGTTAAAGAACCGCGGGGTGCGTTTACGTGTCGATCATCAACACTCGCAGTTTCGGCCGATTCGCCTTGTTTTGTGGCACTCGCAGTTTTGGCCGTTTCTGGCCCGTTTCATGGACTATTACTCACTGTTTTGGGGTCCCGGAGTGCTTTCCTTGATTAACAAACCCCGGGGTGTGTTTACGTGTCGGTCATAAACACTCGTGGTTTTTGTTGATTCTGACACGTTTTGTGGACTATTACTCACCGTTTTGGGGTATCGAAGCGATTTCCATAGTTGTTGAACCCCAAGTTGCGCTTACATGTAGGTCATGAACAATCGCAGTTTGGGCCGATTTTGGCCCGTTTCTTGGACTATTACTTAGTTTCGGGGGTCCCGGAGTGATTTCCACGATTTACGAACCCCGTGGTGCGTTTACGTGCCGGTCATCGACACTCACAATTTTGGCCGATTCTGGTCCGTTTCGTGCACTATTACTCACCGCTTTGGGGTCCCAGAGCGATTTCCATGGTTGTTGAACTCCAAGGTGCAGTTACTGTCTATCATCAACATTCATAGTTTTTGCCGATTCTGGCATGTTTCTTCGACTATTACTCCGTTTTGGCGTCCCGGTGTGCTTTCCATGATTGACGAACACCGGGGTGCGTTTATGTGTCGGTTAGCAACACTCGCATTTTGGGCCGATTCTGGCCCGTTTCGTGAACTATTCCTCACCGTTTTGGGGCCCCAAAGCGATGTCCATGGTTCTTGAACCCCATGGTGCGCTTATGTGTCGATCCTCAACAATCGCAGTATGGGCCGATTTTGGCCCGTTTCTTGCACTATTACTTAGTTTTGGGGGTCCCATAGTGATTTCCACGATTGACGAACTCCGTGGTGCGTTTACATGTCGGTCATCAACACACAATTTTGGTCGACTCTGGTCCGCTTCGTGCACTATTACTCACCATTTTGGCATCCCAGAGCGATTTCCATGATTGACAATTCCCGGGGTGCGTTTGCGTGTGTGTCCTCAATACTCACAGTTTTGGCCAATTCTGACGAGATTCATGGACTATTACTCAACATTTAGGGGTCCCGAAGCGATTTCCATAGTTGTTGAACCCCAAAATGCGTTTAGGTGTCGGTCATGAACACTCACAGTTTTGGACGATTCTGGCCCATTTCGTGGACTATTACTCACAGTTTTGGGGTCCCGGTGTGACTTGCACAATTAACAAACCCCGGGGTGCGTTTACGTGTCGATCATCAACACTCGCAGTTTCGGCCGATTCGGGCTCGTTTTGTGGCACTCGTAGTTTTGGCCGATTCTGGCCCGTTTCGTGGAGTATTACTCACTGTTCTGGGGTCCTGGAGTGATTTCCACGGTTAAAGAACCGCGGGGTGCGTTTACGTGTCGATCATCAACACTCGCAGTTTTGGCCGATTCGCCTTGTTTTGTAGCACTCGCAGTTTTGGCCGTTTCTGGCCCGTTTCATGGACTATTACTCACTGTTTTGGGGTCCCGGAGTGCTTTCCTTGATTAACAAACCCCGGGGTGTGTTTACGTGTCGGTCATCAACACTCGCATTTTGGGCCGATTGTGACCCGTTTTCGTGGACTATTACTCACCGTTTTGGGGCGCCAAAGCGATTTCCATGGTTGTTGAACCCCAAGGTGCTCTTACATGTAGGTCATGAACAATCGCAGTTTGGGCCGATTTTGGCCCGTTTCTTGGACTATTACTTAGTTTCGGGGGTCCCGGAGTGATTTCCACGATTTACGAACCCCGTGGTGCGTTTACGTGCCGGTCATCAACACTCACAATTTTGGCCGATTCTGGTCCGTTTCGTGCACTATTACTCACCGCTTTGGGGTCCCAGAGCGATTTCCATGGTTGTTGAACTCCAAGGTGCAGTTACTGTCTGTCATCAACATTCATAGTTTTTGCCGATTCTGGCCTGTTTCTTCGACTATTACTCCGTTTTGGCGTCCCGGTGTGCTTTCCATGATTGACGAACACCGGGGTGCATTTATGTGTCGGTTAGCAACACTCGCATTTTGGGCCGATTCTGGCCCGTTTCATGAACTATTACTCACCGTTTTGGGGCCCCAAAGCGATGTCCATGGTTCTTGAACCCCATGGTGCGCTTATGTGTCGATCCTCAACAATCGCAGTATGGGCCGATTTTGGCCCGTTTCTTGCACTACTACTTAGTTTTGGGGGTCCCGTAGTGATTTCCACGATTGACGAACTCCGTGGTGCGTTTACATGTCGGTCATCAACACACAATTTTTGTCGACTCTGGTCCGCTTCGTGCACTATTACTCACCGTTTTGGCATCCCAGAGCGATTTCCATGATTGACAATTCCCGGGGTGCGTTTGCGTGTGTGTCCTCAATACTCACAGTTTTGGCCAATTCTGACGAGATTCGTGGACTATTACTCAACATTTAGGGGTCCCGAAGCGATTTCCATAGTTGTTGAACCCCAAAATGCGTTTAGGTGTCGGTCATGAACACTCACAGTTTTGGACGATTCTGGCCCATTTCGTGGACTATTACTCACTGTTTTGGGGTCCCGGTGTGACTTGCACAATTAACAAACCCCGGGGTGCGTTTACGTGTCGATCATCAACACTCGCAGTTTCGGCCGATTCGGGCTCGTTTTGTGGCACTCGCAGTTTTGGCCG
>NW_025236291.1:0-5412 GCF_018294505.1 Triticum aestivum | reverse complement strand
ATGGTTTCCTGACTATGGACATTGGATGTCGTTGATAACGGGATCACATCATTAGGAGAATGATGTGATGGACAAGACCCAATCCTAAGCATAGCATAAAAGATCGTGTAGTTCGTTTTGCTAGAGCTTTGCCAGTGTCAAGTATCTCTTCCTTCGACCATGAGATCGTGTAACTCCCGGATACCGTAAGAGTGCCTTGGGTGTATCAAACGTCACAACGTAACTGGGTGACTATAAAGGTGCATTACAGGTATCTCCGAAAGTAGCTGTTGGGTTGACACGGATCGAGACTGGGATTTGTCACTCCGTATGACGGAGAGGTATCTCTGGGCCCACTCGGTAATGCATCATCATTATGAGCTCAATGTGACCAAGGTGTTGGACACGGGATCATGCATTATGGTACGAGTAAAGTGACTTGCCGGTAACGAGACTGAACAAGGTATTGGGATACCAACGATCGAGTCTCGGGCAAGTAACGTACCGTTTGACAAAGGGAATTGCATACAGGGTTTGATCGAATCCTCGACATCGTGGTTCATCCGATGACAACATCGAGGAGCATGTGGGAGCCATCATGGGTATCCAGATACCGCTGTTGGTTATTGATTGAGAGCGTCTCGGTCATGTCTGCATGTCTCCTGAACCCGTAGGGTCTACACACTTAAGGTTCGGTGACGCTAGGGTTATTAGGAAGACTAGTATGTGACTACCGAATGTTGTTTGGAGTCCCGGATGGGATCCTGGACGTCACGAGGAGATCCGGAAGGGTCCGGAGGTAAAGATTTATATATGGGAAGTTGTCAAACGGACACCGGGAAGTTTCGGGGGCATACCGGTATTGTACCGGGGCCACCGGAAGGGTTCCGGGGGTCCACCGGGAGGGGCCACCCCTCCCGGGGGGCCACATGGGCTGCGTGGGGCAGGGAGCCAGCCCCTGGTGGGCTGGCCGCACCCCCCTCCCTTGGGCCCATGCGCCTAGGGTTGAGGGGGAACCCTAGAGGGGGCGCCCCCCTTGGCTTGGGGGGCAAGCCACCCTCTCCCCTCTCCCCTAGGCCGCCGCACCCCCCCTAGATGGGTTCTAGGGGGCCGGCCCCCTTCTCCCTTCCCCCTATAAATAGAGGGGTGAGGGGAGGGCAGCCACACCACCCTCCAAGGCGCAGCCCTCCCCTCCCCAACACCTCTCCTCCTCCGTTGTGTGCTTGGCGAAGCCCTGTCGGAGTACTGCCTCTCCACCATCACCACGCCGTCGTGCTGCTGGTGGAGCTGTCTTCCTCAACCTCTCCTTCCCCCTTGCTGGATCAAGAAGGAGGAGATGTCTCCCGTCCCGTACGTGTGTTGAACGCGGAGGTGCTGTCCGTTCAGCACTTGGTCATCGGTGATTCGAATCACGTCGAGTACGACTACATCATCACCTTGCAAGCTTCCGCATGCGATCTACAAGTGGTATGTAGATGCAAACTCTCTCCCTTGACTTGTTGCTTACTGAACTCATAGATGGATCTTGGTGAAACCGTAGGAAAAATTTTAATTTTCTGCAACGTTCCCCAACATTTACCTCTTCGAGAGGGCCTGAATTTGGGTAAACCTCTTGTCCCTTGTGTCCTTGCTACCCTCTAGCTAAGACTACCAAATCGGGATCTCCTATGTGAGATCCAACGAATTTAGCTCTAACTTTTGTGGCCCATGCAAGTCCCTCTGGGATATCGAAGTGGCTCAACGGTATCAAGCGTTCACGATTTGATCGGCGGTGACACGGCCTCTACGTCAAATCTCGGCTTAACCAAGCCACCAGGGAAGATCAAAACTCCAACCACAAGTCAGAACATAGAGTTTGACAATTCAGACCATGTCGTAGCCTCCTCCACCATGACTTCAGATCTGGTCGAAGGGTAGCAGTTTATGCCCGCCCAAGCACTGAGGATCTACTAGTCTTAGGATGGAATCTACAACTTGTCGAACCAAGCCTAGAGCTCGGATCTGACGTTGCAGTACGGCGGCTTGAACATACAGGCTCCGTTGAAATTACCATGGATGACATTAGATCGACCTTGGGAAAACTCATCTAAGGCACTGATGTCAGATTCGATCGGGATATTATATTCCATTTGGCTAGTCTGTACTTTGCCTTAATCTCACTGTTTTGCCAAAAAAAATCATCATCTATAGAAGTCCAACCTTTTATGTACCCCCACAGGTACTTCAAAGAAGGATAATAGGAAAATCAGCATGCTTTTAAGCATGAAATTTATTAGAATTATCCAACCTGCATAAGACATAAGCTAGACCTTCCAACATCTTAGCTTCTTCTTAAATCGATCTTCAATGCAATTTCATTCTTTCTTGGTTAACATACGGTGATGTATTGGGTTTCCCAGGCAACTAATTGGTAGGGATGCCAACTCACAACCGAACAACATCTATAATTTGTTTGTTCCTCTATATATGACGAGCCAAAAACAGAAAAATTTCACTCTCGTTGAAATTTATTTTCAAACCAGGCAATTATTCAAAAAGACATAGAACCAGTTTCATATTTCTAAATTTTCCCATATCATGTTCCATAAAACTAATTGTATCCATGAGATGAGGAATGAGCCCACCTACCCAAACGGACGTGTTCATTGTCTGTTTGGGTCAGCCCAGCGGACCTCCATGTCCCCTTTTGTGTTTTGGGTTGGCGCTTGCACGCTGTCCTGATCAATTTTTGAGTTCGCCTGCGAAACAATTTATAACACAATTTTTTTGAAATTAAAAACGTTAATTAAACATAAATGCCGGCTTTTGTCCACGAGTCCACATTACATTAATTAAAAATATTTAATAAAACTAAAAATGAGTAGGAGACGCGCTGCCCTAGGCATCCTCGTCATCAGCTTTGGGGCCGGTGAGGTCGACGAGCGTCGGCGCCGGGCAGCCCAGGGGAATGCCATCTCCCAGGTTGTGGCGACGTCCTCCGTCGCCGGAGTGACCGTCGCCGGCTGGGCAGCGCGGGCTCGGCGCTCCTCCTCCCACTGCTCCAGGAGCTCCTCCTCCGCGAGGCGCTCCCACTGCTCCAAGCGCTCCTCCGCCAGCCAGCGCGTCCGCCACTACTCGAGGTAGAGCTTCTCCTGCGTCAGCGTCGCCCCAAGCCAGATGGATGGCGCGTTGACCCACTTGCACCACTCCTTTCCAGGTGTACCGCTGGGGCGCCGACATAGGGGACGGCGCCAGCTCGGGCTTGATGGGGGACGGCGGCATCAGCGGCAGCACGGCGCAGTTGCTGGAAGCGGAGAGTCTGATGGCCTCTGGCATGCGCGCCTGGTATATGCTGCCTCCTCCTCCTTCGCCTTGCGCCGCTCGTCCTCTTCGCTTTCTTGCATGGCAACTGCCAGCACCGCCTGGTAGGCGGCCTCCTCATCCATGTCCGTGTGGAGCATGACGGGGGGTGGCGGGGGTGCCAACCCGCACATGCTGGACATAGGGATGACAATGGCAGGGTATGGGTGGGTACAACCTCCTTCTGCCCAAACCCATACCCATAGAAACTTTCTATACCCACCCACTTAAATACCCATGGTCATAAACTGGCCCCCCTGCCCATATCCATCGGGTATCCTATACACAATGGGTATACAGTGGGTACAATATATAGCATTTAATTTTTCAAAGGTAATAAATGAGTCTAAAATTCAAGTGATGATGGGGGAGCAATATAACACCGGCGCGGCCTCCTTTGATGGGTGGTCTGTTTGAGGCATCAAGGGAGTATGAGCAACGGTTAGTGGAAGCCTGGTGCAGTAGGAGGCAGTGGTAGGAATGAGAATCCTGGATCGAGAGTTTGACATGCAATGAGTAAAGATTTCATCCTTTTGAGGAGATTCATAGGACGTAGGAGGAGTGGCGAATAGGTGATTGTGGTCCTATGAGCTATCGTTAGTTTAGAGAATACAAGATTTAGGTTTGGGTCATAGGAGTTGGATGTTGACCCCACATGTCAGAGAAGTTATTTTCATTTATTAGTTTTTTGGTATCCATTGGGTTACCCAAGGGCGCAATTTCATACCTATGCCTTACTCATGTATTTTGCGGGTATGGATACCCATTATCCGTGGGTACAAAATGTTTTCAAGCCATGCAGATGCCCATTGTTTTCGGGTAGGGTACCAACGGGTACCCATACCCATGGGCAAAACTGCCATCCTTGACTGGACGCCGCGCTGGTGCTGCTCCTCGTCCTCGAGGGCGAACCAGACTCCCAATTAGGAGAGTCTGTTGCATAGATGGGGTTGAGGCGCTGCTCCAGTGCTAGCATGTCCCACCGGCGCTGCACCCCCTCCACGTGCGCCCGCACCTTCCGCAGCACAGCAGTACTGGGATCCTATCTGGATCCAAATGTGAGTCATGTGGCAGGGTCACGTCGGGGTACAGGAGGGGGATGCGGTGCTCCCAGTGCCACCTCGCCTGGTGCACTGGGACACTTATCTGCTGCCTCGTCGGGCGGGCACACGCCGGCGGAGGAAGGAGGGATCGCAAGCGAGCACGAAGAGGATGAGGCGGGGGCCTTGCCCTTGTTCTTGCCGGCGAAGAAGCCCGTGGTGGTGTGCGCTAGGCTAGGGTTTGTTGGGGAACGTAGCAGGAATTCAAAATTTTCCTACAAGTCACCAAGATCTATCTATGGAGAAACCAGCAACGAGTAGAAAGAGAGTGCATCTACATACCCTTGTAGATCGCTAAGCGGAAGCGTTCAAGTGAACGGGGTTGATGGAGTCGTACTCGTCGTGATTCAAATCACCGATGATCCTAGTGCCGAACGGACGGCACCTCCGCGTTCAACACACGTACAGCCCGGTGACGTCTCCCACGCCTTGATCCAGCAAGGAGAGAGGGAGAGGTTGAGGAAGACTCCATCCAACAGCAGCACAACGGCGTGGTGGTGGTGGAGGAGCGTGGCAATCCAGCAGGGCTTCGCCAAGCACCATGGGAGAGGAGGAGTAGGGAGAGAGGTAGGGCTGCGCCAGAACTTCGTGTTGAGCTCCATGCGCCTCCCCACTTTATATAGGGGTGGAGGGGCTGGTTTCTTGCCCTCCAAGTCCATTGGGGCGTTGGCCAAGGTGGGAGGAAAGAAATCCCATCATTTCCTTCCCCACCGATTGTTATCCCCCCTTTTTAGGGATCTTGATCTTATCCCTTCGGGATATGATCTTATTCCTTCTAAGGGGGGATCTTGTTGCGCCTTGACCAGGGGTGTGGGGCCTTGCCCCCACTACCCACGTTCATGTGGGTCCCCCCATGCAGGTGGGCCCCACTCCGGAACCTTCTAGAACCTTCCCGGTACAATACCGAAAAAAACCTGAACATTTTCCGGTGGCCAAAATAGGACTTCCCATATATAAATCTTTACCTCCGGACCATTCCGGAACTCCTCGTGAC
>NW_025236290.1:3433-5413 GCF_018294505.1 Triticum aestivum | reverse complement strand
CAGGACTAAGTTCATGATAAATTAAAGTTCAATTAGTCATATTACTTAAGAACTCCCAGTTAGATAGACATCCCTCTAGTCATCTAAATGATCATGTGATCCAAACAAACTAAACCATGTCCGATCATCACGTGAGATGGAGTAGTTTTCAATGGTGAACATCACTATGTTGATCATATCTACTATATGATTCACGTTCGACCTTTCGGTCTTAGTGTTCCGAGGCCATATCTGCATATGCTAGGCTCATCAAGTTTAACCCGAGTATTCTACGTGTGCAAAACTAGCTTGCACCCGTTGTATGTGAACGTAGAGCTTATCACACCCAATCATCACGTGGTGTCTCGGCACGACGAACTGTAGCAACGGTGCATACTCAGGGAGAACACTTGTACCTTGAAATTTGGTAAGGGATCATCTTATAATGCTACCGCCGTACTAAGCAAAATAAGATGCATAAAAGATAAACATCCCATGCAATTAAAATATGTGACATGATCTGGCCATCATCATCTTGTGCTCATGATCTCCATCACCGAAGCATCGTCATGACCTCCATCGTCACTGGCACGACACTTGATCTCCATCGTAGCATCGTTGTCATCTCGCCAACTATTGTTACTACGACTATCGCTACCGCTTAGTGATAACGTAAAACAATTACATGGTGATTGCATTGCATACAATAAAGCGACAACCATATGGCTCCTGCCAGTTGATGATAACTTTGTTACAAAACATGATCATCTCATACAACAATTTATATCACATCATGCCTTGACCATATCCCATCACAACAAGCCCTGCAAAAACAAGTTAGACGTCCTCTACTTTGTTGTTGCAAGTTTTACGTGGCTGCTATGGGCTTCTAGCAAGAACCATTCTTACCCTATGCATCAAAACCACAACGATTTTTTTCAAGTGTGTTGTTTTAAACTTCAACAAGGACCGACCGTAGTCAAACTCGATTCAACTAAAGTTGGAGAAACAGACACCCGCCAGCCACCTTTGTGCAAAAGCACGCCGGTAGAACCAGTCTCATGAACGCGGTCATGTAATGTCAGTCCGGGCCACTTCATCCAACAATACCGCCGAATCAAAGTAAGACATTGGTCATAAGCAGTATGACTATTAACGCCCACAACTCTTTGTGTTCCACTCGTGCATATAACATCTATGCATAGACCTAGCTCGGATGCCACTGTTGGGGAACGTGGTAATTTCAAAAAAAAAATCCTACAATCACGCAAGATCTATCTAGGTGATGCATAGCAACAAGAGGGGAGAGTGTGTCCACATACCCTTGTCAACCGAAAGCGGAAGCGTTTCAATAATGCGGTTGATGTAGTCAAACGTCTTCATGATCCAACCGATCCAAGTACCTAACGTACGACACCTCCATGTTCAGCACATGTTTAGCTCGATGACGTACCTCGTACTGTTGATCCAGTTGAGGATGAGGGTGAGTTCCATTAGCACGATGGCGTGGTGATGGTGATGATGATGCTATCGGCGCAAGGCTTCGCCTAAGCTCTATGATGGTATGATCGAGGTGTGTAACTGTGGAGGGGGGCACCACACACGGTTGGGAGAGAAAACTTGTGTGTTCTACGGTCCCCCCTTGCCCCCATATATAAAGGAGCAAGGGGAGGCCGGCTGGCCCTCCTAGGGCACGCCAAGAGAGGGGAATCCTACTAGGACTCCAAGTCCTAGTAGGTTTCCACCTAAGGAAGAGGGAGACGGCGGAAGGAAGAGGGAGAAGGGAAGGAACGGGGGGGGGGGGCGCCCCCCTTCCCTTGTCCTATTTGGACTCAAGGGGGGGGGGGTGCAGCCAGCCCCTCCTGGCCCTTCCTCTCTTCCCACTAAGGCCCATTAGTTCCCCCGAGGGGGTTCTGGTAACCCTCGACACTCCGGTTTTATCCGAAACTTCTCCGGAACACTTCCGGTGTCCGAATATAGTCGTACAATATATCAATATTT
>NW_025236290.1:0-3006 GCF_018294505.1 Triticum aestivum | reverse complement strand
CCTATTTGGACTCAAGGGGGGGGGGTGCAGCCAGCCCCTCCTGGCCCTTCCTCTCTTCCCACTAAGGCCCATTAGTTCCCCCGAGGGGGTTCTGGTAACCCTCGACACTCCGGTTTTATCCGAAACTTCTCCGGAACACTTCCGGTGTCCGAATATAGTCGTACAATATATCAATATTTATGTCTCGACCATTTCGAGACTCCTCGTCACGTCCGTGATCTTATCCGGGACTCCGAACAAACTTCGGTCATCAAAAACACATAACTCATAATACATATCGTCATCGAACGTTAAGCGTGCGGACCCTACGGGTTCGAGAACTATGTAGACATGACCGATACACATCTCTGGTCAATAACCAATAGCGGAACCTGGATGCTCATATTGGCTCCTACATATTCTACAAAGATCTTTATCAGTCAAACCGCATAACAACATACGTTGTTCCCTTTGTCATCGGTATGTTACTTGCCTGAGATTTGATCATCGGTATCATCATACCTAGTTCAATCTCGTTACCGACAAGTCTCTTTACTTGTTACGTAATACTTCATCCCGCAACTAACTCATTATTCACAATCCTTGCAAGGCTTATAGTGATGAGTATTACCGAGAGGGACCAAAGATACCTCTCTGAAACACGGAGTGACAAATCCTAATCTCGATCTATGCCAACCCAACGAATACCTTTGGAGACACCTATAGAGCACCTTTATAATCACCTATTTACATTTTGACGTTTGGTAGCACACAAAGTGTTCCTCTGGTATTCGGGAGTTGCATAATCTCATAGTCCAAGGAACTTGTATAAGTCATGAAGAAAGCAATAGCAATGAAACTATAACGATCATAATGCTAAGCTTACGGATGGGTCATGTCCATCACATCATTCTCCTAATGATGTGATCCCGTTCATCAAATGACAACACATGTCTATGGTTAGGAAACATAACCATCTTTGATTAACGAGCTAGTCAAGTAGAGCCATACTAGGGACAATATGTTTTGTCTTTGTATTCACACATGTAATAAGTTTCCGGTTAATACAATTCTAGCATGAATAATAAACAATGCAATGAGGAAATAAATAATAACTTTATTATTGCCTCTAGGGCATATTTCCTTCAGCCGCTTCTTCCTTTGGCTTGCCATGAAAAACATGTGTTGGACGGCGGATCAGCTGGCTCAGAGAGGTATGCCACACCCGGACGTCTGCCCATTCTGTGACCAACAAGAGGAAACCTTGAACCACATTGAGCTAACTCGCATCTTTGCACGGACAATTTGGAGAATGCTATGCACCACGATAGGCAAGCCGGCCTGGACACCCAAGGGACACGACACTCTGGTTGATTGGTGCGCGGACAAGCCGAAGAACATGTGCGTCATCATCTCCTCGGTCCTTTGGGAACTCTGGAAACATCACAATACCATTGTGTTCGACGTTGCCTCTCCCTCGTTGGTTGGACTCATCATGAGGATCGTGGAGGAGGGACTGCTTGGTTTAGGGCTGGACTGCTCAAAAGTGACTCGAATGGTGTAGCCGTGGAATTATCGAGGTGGGCGCGGGTCGAGTAGTCATAGGGTTTGCTAGTTCCATGTAGATGTAGGAGCAAACAGACACAATATTTTATCCGCATTCTAAAAGAGAAACAAACAGACACATCATAGGTTTACCATGTTGTATGAAACTCATTTTGGTAAGCCAGTTCAGTAGCAAGGTGGATAGGATAACAACATGAAACAAACATATATCTATGTAGTATGGTCACTGTATGGTCTATATCATTCTAGTTTATGTTGCCAAATCAAGATAGAGATAGTTCAAATATATGTATTTAAGACAAAGCAGCATAGACAGAATATAAGTGTGGGAAACTACACAACAATAACAACACTTGTAATGTGCATAGCATGAGAACATAACTATTTATTAAATTGAAACTGAAATCAACACAGAGCAAGTTACAATAGCAAACACGTTAAAGAAAAAGGATTAAAACATACCTGTTGCACCATTGGAGTTTCAGTTGCATCCTTCAAATTTGAAATTAGTTGGTATGAGTAAATACAGTGATGCAAGAGCAGAGGAGTATGAACCATAGCTATGGAACCTGACCCGAGAACAATTCTTCTTCTGTTTGTAGCGTTAACTTGAGGTTCAGAGTGGTGGTCCTCGTGCTTTGGGCACTATAGTTGCCTTACTAACTGCTCATCTTTGGGTGCTCTATGGTGGAGACGGTGTTGTGTCAACTGGAACTGGGTTACTATCTGCTGGGATTCGGGTTAGAAGGGGTGTAGCTGGTTCTCTGTCCAGCTGGGTAGGGGTACAATCTGCGTGAGTGTGGGTTATATGTGGTGGGGCTGGTTCTTGGGCAAGTACAACCATGGTTCTATGTGCATCGATAGGTAGCACGATCTTTTCTGAAGACCGTGTTTTTACTCCCACAGATACTGCCATCACCCCCTCCAACTCAAATGGCTGATAAACAAGAAAAGTAATTGAATGTACATACATTGTAAGATAGACACGTGCAATGGATAGTAGGTAATAAAGCGGGGCCTGAAATAATTCACATTTATGTTTTCTAACCAAACAGAATAGCATGACATAATTTCACATATATGATGGCTAATTAAACAGGATAGCATGACACAATTTCACATGTATGATGGCTAACTATGACATAGTTCAAAATATGATGACTACGTAAACAAGATGACATGATATAACTATACGATGTGTCTATTAAAGTGGTTGGCATGCCACAATTCACAAACATGTCGTCGATGAAAAAATGGTAGCATGATATACTTCACAGATAGAATGACATAATTAAAAATATGATGACTATATAAACAGGATGAGATGATATAACTATATTATGTCTTTAGAAAATGGGTTGGCATGCTATAATTCAGATACATGTTGTCTATGTAAACTTCATGGCATGATATAATTAAAATATATGATTTATATACTAAGCAAGTGAGTAGAGTGCAATC
>NW_025236289.1:0-5413 GCF_018294505.1 Triticum aestivum | reverse complement strand
AGATATTACAAACATGGGTCTCACAACCCATCATTCAGAGCACACAAGTCAAAACACAAGCGGAAGCTCAACATGTCTGAGTACAGACAACTATAAATGAAAAAGGCTGAGAAGCCTAACTATCTACTAGATCCTGCCGAGGGCACAAGATCATAGCTGAGGTAACAAGCTAAACGTCGAAGTCCACGCGGGACTACTAGTGAGACTGAAGTCTCTCTGCAAAAACATAAAATAGGCAAACGTGAGTACAAATGTACCCAGCAAGACTTACATCAGAACTAACTACATATGCATCATTATCAATCAAGGGGATGGTGGGGTTTAACTGCAGCAAGCCAGCTTTGACTCGGTGGCTATCCTGAACTACGACTGCAAGTAACTATTTTGAGGTGGCGCACACGAGTCCACATATTCGCCATATCAATACACCACTATGGATCCGCTCCCGTCTCCCTACGAGAACGCCATCCATAGCACTCACGCTTATCTTGCGTATTTTAGAGTATCCACTTTCACTTGTCAATGAACTGTACAGGCAACCTAGAAGTCCTTTTCCGCGGACATGGCTATTCGAATAGATGATGTTAACCCTGCAGGGGTGTACTTCTTCACACACGCTCTCACCACTTACCGCCGTTTACACAACATGTACTCGACAACCTTCAAGCGGAAGCCCAACGAGGGTGTCGGCCATGACCTACCTAAACACTCAAGTCTCTAGTCCAGGTTTATCGCCTATTCGGGTTCCATCTGCGAGGAGATCCGGCCGGAGTTTCGCTCACAGCCCCAAACGATGTGTGTAGGGTTCCCGAGACACCAAACGGGCGCTCGGTACACCGTGCCACATGCCTACCGCATCACAGCCCACCCCTCTGGTCAGTGCTGCCCACGGCCTCCAGCATACTACAAACACCAGAAACTACTTGCAACTCCTGGGCAGAGGACAAGGGTGATTAAGAAGCCGAGAGGGTCCATCGGTTTCGGGCCCAATGCGTGGTAGTAACTGTTTCATGGATCACAAACACAGAACTCAGTTCCTGAGGACGGCTGCAATGAGACAACCCACCATGTACTCCTACATGGCCTCTCACGGCTACCTTTACCAAATCGTGTTCACACACTTAGCTCACACATAGTAGGACATGTTCACACACCTCTGATTCACTCCCGATGAATCAGACCTGACTCAACTCTAAGCAGTAGCAGGCATGACAAACAAGCATGAATGAGTAGGCACAACAGGGCTCAAACAACTCCTACTCATGCTAGTGGGTTTCATCTATTTACTGTGGCAATGACAGGTCATGCAGAGGATAAAGGGGTTCACCTACCGCAGCAAGTAACAGTTGAATCGTTGTTGTCCTAATGCAGTAGAAGAGAGCAGGAGCGAGAGAGTAGAATTGTATCAGAATGAACAAGGGGGTTTCGCTTGCCTGGCACTTCTGAAGATAATATAGTTCTTCATCGGTGTCATCGAACTCATCGTCGGTACGTCGTCTACTGAGAGGGGACAAACACCGACAAACAAAAGAGAAACACAATCAATGCCATGAAACAATATGATGCATGAAGATGACATGGCAATATGTTGTTGATTGGCCTAATGCATCTAGCAACAAGTTAAATGGGGTTGGTTTGAACACTAGGTTCAAATTCAAACTCCATATGTGAGAGTTTAAATGCCATTTAATTGATTTGACCTGATCAGCAGGTCTAAGTTGTTCTAACATGCATGAAAATGGTACAGATGGATAGATTGGATTTTTCTGATCATTTTTCATATATAATTTGTTTGATTTGGAGTTACGGTTGAATTTCTATGATTTTTAGAAGTTAGCACTATTTCTGGAATTTCCTGAATTAACTTAAATCCAGAAAATGACTTACTGCATCAGCATGACATCACTGTGATGTCAGCGGTTAACTGGGTCGGCCAGGTCAAACCTGACCTGTGGGACCCTCGTGTCAGTGGTTAGTTAACTAACTAAACAGTGTTAGTTTGGTTAAGCACTAATCTAGGTTAATTAGCGCTAAACTAACCTAAGTAATAACTAACAAGGGTGGCCCACACGTCAGTGACCAAGGGGGTCAAACTGGGCCCACCCAGTCAACGGTCAGCGGGTCAAACCCACCGGCGTCGAGTCGCCGGCGAGGCCAGAGACGGCGGAGGCATTCGGAATTCCTCCTCCGGCGACCAAATCGACGGCGGAGGGTGGCTACGTGGAGCTGGAGCTTGCGCGCGTCGAGTGGTGGCGGTGGGAGATGCTGGGGCGACGACCTTGGCGGTTGGCGGAGTTCGGGCGAGGTTGAAAATGGTGCTGTGGGGCACGGCGGGGTGAACGACTGGGTGCTACGGCCTCCTGGTGATGTGTTGAGCACGGTGACGCGCTCGGAATCAAGCCAACGTGGTTGTGGCCACGACGGCGACGTGCGGTGGCGGCGGCGGGTGCGGCCGAGCTCGATGTGGTCACTGTGGTGCACAAGAAGGCAAACAGAGAGGGGGAGAAAGGGCAGGAGCTCACAGCGGATCCGTAGGGATGGTTAGCGGGCTCTGGGACGCTCGGGAGACGGTGAATCGACGAACGGCGTCCAGCGGGTACCGAGGTTGAAGACGACCAGATGGTGGCGATGCAGGGACTTCGGCAAATCGTGGCTCGGTGGGGAGGGCGAGGGCGTCGCTTCGGAGGTCTTGTACATCACGGGGAGGCGAGGGGAGAACGGTGGACGCGGTGGCAGTGAACGGCGGCGACGGCTTCGCTCTGCTTCGGGAGACAGAGCGAAGGAGGCGAGGCAGGGAGAGAGTGAGGTGTCTGCGGGGTCGGGGCGGCAACGTGGAGCTCACCCATGTGTCCAGGGGCGCGGGCGGCAAGCAGGTGGCGCCGTGGCGAGCTCGCGCTCATCGGCGTCACCTCTGTGCCTGCCTGGCGAGGACAAAGCAGCTGGCTGGCATGGGCCAGCACAATGCTGGGCCTGCCAGGTGGGTTGCGGCCAGGTAAGTGGCCCAGGTAAAATCTCTCTCTCTCTTTTCTAAATTGTTTTCTATTTTCTATTATTCTATAGTCTTTAGGGCTTTATATAAAATACTTAAACAGATCCAAAAATCATGAAACTAATCATGGCTACTGTTTAGAATATATCCAACAGTAAACATTTTAGTTTATGATTATTTGAGCATTTAAAATATTTTATAGCGTTTAAATGCCCAAATGCAAATAGAGTATGATTTAATTCAGATCCCAATATGTCCTGCAAAAATATAAACCATTTTTGGTAGATGCTTACACCTCAAACCAGAAATGTTGAACATTTTTAGGGGGCATTTTGAGTTCAATGAAAAAGATTTTATTTTGACCCTAGTTGAATTCATTTGGTGCTAGGGTTTAAGCATCCCCATTTCAAGTTTAACTGAAATTTAAACATGATGACATGGATGAAGATGCAACTAATTACAAACAGAGATCTAGGGCTGTGACAACTCACCCCCACTAAACAAAAATCTCGTCCCGAGATTCAAGACGTGAGGTAAGAAGACAGAGGGGCACAAGACCAACACAATCTTCACGATCCAGGGTGCACTTCATAAGAATGTTGATTCGACCACCATCATTAACTTGATGTCTTGCTCCAGGAACTCCTACCAACATGACAACGAGAGGAGGAAGAAACTCTAGAAGGATTGATCTTCTCGAAGATCGAGCTATACCAAATCAACTCACGGAATGAGATGTTGAAACATCTCGAGTTGAGACACAAAACACATCGAGAGGGGTGAAAGAACAACGACGGGGTTTGATTTGGTGGGCAATGATTCCACGCTTAGAAAGATGGTGGATGGTGTCAAGGTGGCGAGGAAAATAATTGCCATGATTCCATAACGGTGCACCTTAGGAGAGGTGACTCGTAGAATATATCCCCTTTAAGTGGCAAAAGAATTACCTTTGATTCAGAGATCATTGAAACTGTTTATACCATCTTAAGGCAAAACACAAATGATCATTTGAAAGAGCCCGAAAGAATGACATTCTCGGGCCAGAATGGATGATGTGGATTACCTTGTTGAAGACAACACAAGGGATGATTTGCTTATCATCGGAGATGGATGGAACCCATGGTAGAATGACGCAATGATGGTGCAAGTTGGGGATAAAATGCAAATGCTGGGAATGATTCTAGTAACTGGGGAGAAACTCAACAGTAGAATAATTCCACTGTTGGAATGGTTATAGCATAACCGAGCAAACTGGGAGCAATCCCAGTTAGTACCGATGATAACATCTAGTGCTTGCGCGTGCTCTCAAGAACTTGAGCATTTCCATATTCATCAAGGTTTTACCAACATCTGTGTCAAGGATCCTGGCAACACAACATACTACCATGAGGAATAGTGATGGATGATGCGGATGCAAAGGAAGATAACACTTTCTCAGATTTCACCTTAGCGAGACCAAGGGGACAAAATCTGGATGATCGACCGAGAGACATTTAGCACTCTGCTTCTAATGATCTCCTTGATGCACTAGCGTATCCCATTCATAGATATGGTTTGGTATCTAGAACATCAAGTAAAGGTCGGACTTCAGGAGCACAAGAATCCATAAGGGACAACTAAGGAGTAAATCCTGCGAAATCCCTATGGGGAGGTGGCCAACTTTCTCAATCAAGATACTACAATAACAGGTCTTCCGGTTGGGTGTGTTGGCCACGACATCCACTTTACCAGTTACAGAAAGACCAATATTATAATTCTTGGGAAACGTTCCAACCATCATATCTGCCTGAGATTTAGATCTGGTTGGTGTCAGAATAATCTAGACTCATCGAGTCTAGAAAGAAAAATGAAAGTTTGCAACACAAACCGACGAGATGCCGTTGCGTGATTCTCGGGAAATGAACTACGATAGCAAGCTCCAAAACATGAGCTGGTTCTGCTACAAGCATGTGAACACGTTGTCCCAGACAAACATGATCCCATGGTAGTCTTACGATAAAACACTACCGAGTTCTGGTGGGGAACCATCATCGAGGATATCGAAGTCCTTGCATAGGGTATACTCTTAAGAAGGAGCTTCTTCTCCTTGAACAAATCAATCAGTGGCTTGGTGTGCTATAGAATACATATGGAGTGGAGGTAATTAATCTGCCAAACCATAGTATACTTTGCACATGTGTGACTAACTTGGGATGATTCCAAGGAAGCAACATTGACTTTATCGAATTAACGGCGGCAACTTACACCAAGTACCGTGAATTAGAGGAAGTCACTTCTTTCATCCGAACATATACCTCATGAACGGAACACGGAGATAATGCTTACACAAGTTTCCAACACTAGCCTGATGTTCATCATGAACTATGGAGGAGATAAAATGTTGCTGGTGGGCTCAACAACAACTCATCAGAATTTCCATATCAC
>NW_025236288.1:2214-5415 GCF_018294505.1 Triticum aestivum | reverse complement strand
AATAATTAGTAAATGCATGAAAAATAACAAATGAAGTCAGAAAGGATTGAAAAATGATGATGTGGCTTTGAATGTTGCATTTTGAACACACAAAAAGTTAGGAGTTCAAATAAGTTTTAAAAAATGAAATCCCTTTGTAACAGACGAGTTTCCGGATGAAATCCTGATACTTTGAAAGAGATTGTCCGTTTTGTACACGAAGTGCATCCAGTTTTTGCCGTAACCCTCTCAACTTTCTTGCACATGCTGTGTGGACGAAATGATGATATCATGCCAACTTTCAACCTTTTCAGAGTTCATTTGAAATGCATTTCAATTTTAGGGTCTTATAGCTCAAAATAATTAGTAAATGCATGAAAAATAACAAATCAAGTCAGAAAGGATTGAAAAATGATGATGTGGCTTTGAATGTTGCATTTTGAACACACAAAAAGTCAGGAGTTCAAGTAACTTGTAAAAAATGAAATCCCTTTGTAACAGACGAGTTTCCGGATGAAATCCTGATACTTTGAAAGAGATTGTCCGTTTTGGACACGAAGTGCATCCAGTTTTTGCCGTAACCCTCTCAACTTTCTTGCACATGCTATGTGGATGAAATGATGATATCATGCCAACTTTCAACCTTTTCAGAGTTCATTTGAAATGCTTTTCAATTTTAGGGTCTTATAGCTCAAAATAATTAGTAAATGCATGAAAAATAACAAATGAAGTCAGAAAGGATTGAAAAATGATGATGTGGCTTTGAATGTTGCATTTTGAACACACAAAAAGTCAGGAGTTCAAATAAGTTTTAAAAAATGAAATCCCTTTGTAACAGACGAGTTTCCGGATGAAATCCTGATACTTTGAAAGAGATTGTCCGTTTTGTACACGAAGTGCATCCAGTTTTTGCCGTAACCCTCTCAACTTTCTTGCACATGCTATGTGGATGAAATGATGATATCATGCCAAGTTTCAACCTTTTCAGAGTTCATTTGAAATGCTTTTCAATTTTAGGGTCTTATAGCTCAAAATAATTAGTAAATGCATGAAAAATAACAAATGAAGTCACAAAGGATTGAAAAATGATGATGTGGCTTTGAATGGTGCATTTTGAACACACAAAAATTCAGGAGTTCAAATAGGTTTTAAAAAATGAAATCCCTTTGTAACAGACGAGTGTCCGGATGAAATCCTGATACTTTGAAAGAGATTGTCCGTTTTGTACACAAAGTGCATCCAGTTTTTGTCGTAACCCTCTCAACTTTCTTGCACATGCTATGTGGATGAAATGATGATATCATGCCAACTTTCAACCTTTTCAGAGTTCATTTGAAATGCTTTTCACTTTTAGGTTCTTATAGCTCAAAATAATTAGTAAATGCATGAAAAATAACAAATGAAGTCAGAAAGGATTGAAAAATGATGATGTGGCTTTGAATGTTGCATTTTGAACACACAAAAAGTCATGAGTTCAAATAGGTTTAAAAAAATGAAATCCCTTTGTAACAGACGAGTTTCCGGATGAAATCCTGATACTTTGAAAGAGATTGTCCGTTTTGTACACGAAGTGCATCCAGTTTTGCCGTAACGCTCTCAACTTTCTTGCACATGCTGTGTGGACGAAGTGATGATATCATGCCAACTTTCAACCTTTTCAGAGTTCATTTGAAATGCATTTCAATTTTAGGGTCTTATAGGTCAAAATAATTAGTAAATGCATGAAAAATAACAAATGAAGTCAGAAAGGATTGAAAAATGATGATGTGGCTTTGAATGGTGCATTTTGAACAAACAAAAAGTCAGGAGTTCAAATAAGTTTTAAAAAATGAAATCCCTTTGTAAAGGACGAGTTTCCGGATGAAATCCTGATACTTTGAAAGAGATTGTCCGTTTTGTACACGAAGTGCATCCAGTTTTTGCCGTAGCCCTCTCAACTTTCTTGCACATGCTATGTGGATGAAATGATTATATCATGCCAACTTTCAACCTTTTCAGTGTTCATTTGAAATGCTTTTCAATTTTAGGTTCTTATAGCTCAGAATAATTAGTAAATGCATGAAAAATAACAAATGAAGTCAGAAAGGATTGAAAAATGATGATGTGGCTTTGAATGGTGCATTTTGAACACACAAAAAGTCAGGAGTTCAAATAAGTTTTAAAAAATAAAATCCCTTTGTAACAGACGAGTTTCCGGATGAAATCCTGATACTTTGAAAGAGATTGTACGTTTTGTACACGAAGTGCATCCAGTTTTTGCCGTAACCCTCTCAACTTTCTTGCACATGCAATGTGGATGAAATGATGATATCATGCCAAGTTTCAACCTTTTCAGAGTTCATTTGAAATGCTTCTCAATTTTAGGGTCTTATAGCTAAAAATAATTAGTAAATGCATGAAAAATAACAAATGAAGTCAGAAAGGATTGAAAAATGATGATGTGGCTTTGAATGGTGCATTTTTAACACACAAAAAGTCAGGAGTTCAAATAGGTTTTAAAAAATGAAATCCCTTTGTAACAGACGAGTTTCCGGATGAAATCCTGATACTTTGAAAGAGATTGTCCGTTTTGTACACGAAGTGCATCCAGTTTTTGCCATAACCCTCTCAACTTTCTTGCACATGCAATGTGGATGAAATGATTATATCATGCCAACTTTCAACCTTTTCAGAGTTCATTTGAAATGCTTTTCAATTTTAGGTTCTTATAGCTCAGAATAATTGGTAAATGCATGAGAAATAACAAATGAAGTCAGAAAGGATTGAAAAATGATGATGTGGCTTTGAATGGTGCATTTTGAACAAACAAAAAGTCAGGAGTTCAAATAAGTTTTAAAAAATGAAATCCCTTTGTAAAGGACGAGTTTCCGGATGAAATCCTGATACTTTGAAAGAGATTGTCCGTTTTGTACACGAAGTGCATCCAGTTTTTGCCGTAGCCCTCTCAACTTTCTTGCACATGCTATGTGGATGAAATGATTATATCATGCCAACTTTCAACCTTTTCAGTGTTCATTTGAAATGCTTTTCAATTTTAGGTTCTTATAGCTCAGAATAATTAGTAAATGCATGAAAAATAACAAATGAAGTCAGAAAGGATTGAAAAATGATGATGTGGCTTTGAATGGTGCATTTTGAACACACAAAAAGTCAGGAGTTCAAATAAGTTTTAAAAAATAAAATCCCTTTGTAACAGACGAGTTTCCGGATGAAATCCTGATA
>NW_025236288.1:0-2204 GCF_018294505.1 Triticum aestivum | reverse complement strand
TCTTATAGCTCAAAATAATTAGTAAATGCATGAAAAATAACAAATGAAGTCAGAAAGGATTAAAAAATGATGATGTGGCTTTGAATGTTGCATTTTGAACACACAAAAAGTCAGGAGTTCAAATAAGTTTTAAAAAATGAAATCCCTTTGTAACAGACGAGTTTCCGGATGAAATCCTGATACTTTGAAAGAGATTGTTCGTTTTGTACACGAAGTGCATCCAGTTTTTGCCGTAACCCTCTCAACTTTCTTGCACATGCTGTGTGGACGAAATGATGATATCATGCCAACTTTCAACCTTTTCAGAGTTCATTTGAAATGCATTTCAATTTTAGGGTCTTATAGCTCAAAATAATTAGTAAATGCATGAAAAATAACAAATGAAGTCAGAAAGGATTGAAAAATGATGATGTGGCTTTGAATGTTGCATTTTGAACACACAAAAAGTCAGGAGTTCAAGTAAGTTTTAAAAAATGAAATCCCTTTGTAACAGACGAGTTTCCGGATGAAATCCTGATACTTTGAAAGAGATTGTCCGTTTTGTACACGAAGTGCATCCAGTTTTTGCCGTAACCCTCTCAACTTTCTTGCACATGCTATGTGGATGAAATGATGATATCATGCCAACTTTCAACCTTTTCAGAGTTCATTTGAAATGCTTTTCAGTTTTAGGGTCTTATAGCTCAAAATAATTAGTAAATGCATGAAAAATAACAAATGAAGTCAGAAAGGATTGAAAAATGATGATGTGGCTTTGAATGGTGCATTTTGAACACACAAAAAGTCAGGAGTTCAAATAAGTTTTAAAAAATGAAATCCCTTTGTAACAGACGAGTTTCCGGATGAAATCCTGATACTTTGAAAGAGATTGTCCGTTTTGTACACGAAGTGCATCCAGTTTTTGCCGTAACCCTCTCAACTTTCTTGCACATGCTATGTGGATGAAATGATGATATCATGCCAAGTTTCAACCTTTTCAGAGTTCATTTGAAATGCTTTTCAATTTTAGGGTCTTATAGCTCAAAATAATTAGTAAATGCATGAAAAATAACAAATGAAGTCAGAAAGGATTGAAAAATGATGATGTGGCTTTGAATGTTGCATTTTGAACACACAAAAAGTTAGGAGTTCAAATAAGTTTTAAAAAATGAAATCCCTTTGTAACAGACGAGTTTCCGGATGAAATCCTGATACTTTGAAAGAGATTGTCCGTTTTGTACACGAAGTGCATCCAGTTTTTGCCGTAACCCTCTTAACTTTCTTGCACATGCTGTGTGGACGAAATGATGATATCATGCCAACTTTCAACCTTTTCAGAGTTCATTTGAAATGCATTTCAATTTTAGGGTCTTATAGCTCAAAATAATTAGTAAATGCATGAAAAATAACAAATCAAGTCAGAAAGGATTGAAAAATGATGATGTGGCTTTGAATGTTGCATTTTGAACACACAAAAAGTCAGGAGTTCAAGTAAGTTTTAAAAAATGAAATCCCTTTGTAACAGACGAGTTTCCGGATGAAATCCTGATACTTTGAAAGAGATTGTCCGTTTTGTACACGAAGTGCATCCAGTTTTTGCCGTAACCCTCTCAACTTTCTTGCACATGCTATGTGGATGAAACGATGATATCATGCCAAGTTTCAACCTTTTCAGTGTTCATTTGAAATGCTTTTCAATTTTAGGTTCTTATAGCTCAGAATAATTAGTAAATGCATGAAAAATAACAAATGAAGTCAGAAAGGATTGAAAAATGATGATGTGGCTTTGAATGGTGCATTTTGAACAAACAAAAAGTCAGGAGTTCAAATAAGTTTTAAAAAATGAAATCCCTTTGTAAAGGACGAGTTTCCGGATGAAATCCTGATACTTTGAAAGAGATTGTCCGTTTTGTACACGAAGTGCATCCAGTTTTTGCCGTAGCCCTCTCAACTTTCTTGCACATGCTATGTGGATGAAATGATTATATCATGCCAACTTTCAACCTTTTCAGTGTTCATTTGAAATGCTTTTCAATTTTAGGTTCTTATAGCTCAGAATAATTAGTAAATGCATGAAAAATAACAAATGAAGTCAGAAAGGATTGAAAAATGATGATGTGGCTTTGAATGGTGCATTTTGAACACACAAAAAGTCAGGAGTTCAAATAAGTTTTAAAAAATAAAATCCCTTTGTAACAGACGAGTTTCCGGATGAAATCCTGATA
>NW_025236287.1:0-5415 GCF_018294505.1 Triticum aestivum | reverse complement strand
CAATACTCAATGGCTATTCTCGATGGGTAAGCAACGCAAAAGTAAGGCTATGTGGTTATCAATGCAATTGCAAGAGATGACAAAGATGTCGTCGAGGTTACCGTCCTTGACGATGATGAGTCCTTGGCGAAGATGAGCGGTGGTGATGTTGACGTCGAACCGTACCTATATAGCCGAAACACAATAGGACACGGGAACCACAACTCAAATTCTGAAAGACCAAAACAACAATGGTGGAAGCGAAAAGTGGAGGTGGATGGAAATGGTGAAACTCAGAGTGCTGAAATTGGCCTGGGCGGTAGTATCGCTCGGATGGCCGGTTGTACTGCTTGTGGTACTCAGCGGTGGTACCGCTCGGAGGGGCGGTTGTACTGCTCGTGTTGGGATTCGACACAGCTCGAAACGGGGCGCGATTTTGTGGCGGAAATGGATGATTTCGGGGCAAAATTAGGTGGATTTCGTGGATGGAAAGAGGGGAAACTCGGGGGAATGCTAAATCCACTTGAAACCAAGCAAATCCACGGATTAAAATCAACAAAACATCATCAAACCAACAAATCACAAAAAAAATTTAGGGCTATTTTTGGTGGGGATTTTCGGATTTAGGACGAAAACAACAAAATCAAGCTAGAAAACACGGGGTAGGGGCTCCAAAAACGTGATCAACGTGGCTCCTGATACCAAGATGATGTAGGGCAATACCCTAGTTGGTCGATCTTTCACGTTTGGAGGGATCCCACGGGAGAAACACGAAGAACACGCGGAAGCACAAAGGGGAAATCACGGGGAGGACGAGAGAGGATCACGAAACCGACAAAGAATAGATCACACGAGTGCTAGATCACCGAACACAAAGAGATGCATATGATCCACAATCAACAAAGGTAAGGATACAAAGGACAGTTCATCTCCTAACGGAGGTCTTGAATCCACGAGGGGATCTTTCCCACGAAGGGGGGTCTTGAATCCGCTTGGGGGATCTTCTCCGAAGAGGTCCTGAACTCCGAGGAGAAGTATCCAAGTGGATGATCAAAGGCTCTCTCACAAATATGAGCTAATCCAGTGCTGCCCTAATACGAAGCTAGGAGACGAGTATATATAGTGCTAAGCCACGAAGGGGTAAGTGCACTGCGCGCAGGCACGCCGGTAGTACCGGTCAGGGGGCCGGTAGTACCGGTCAGGGGGGCGGTAGTACCGCTGAGAGCTCCTGAGTGGCGGTAGTTCCGGTCGAGGAAGGCGGTACTACCACTGGGGGTCGGGCGCTGGCTTTTGGAGGTGGGCGTCGAAGGGGCCAGCAGTTGTACCGGAGGTTGGGGCGGTTGTTCCCGTCTTTGGGTCGAAACCGGTAGAACCGGTGCTGTACCGGCCTTGCACCGCTTGATCACAGAATAGCGGCCGGTTGTTGGGCGGTGGCTGGCCGGTTGTACCCCTCGGGCGGTGGTTGGGCGGTTGTTCCGGTCCTCCAAGGCTGGGTGGAATGCCTCCTTGATCGTGATGTCCATCTTGCACCACTCCTTCTCCTTGGCTGCTTTCATGGTACCTGAGCACACAAAATGTCTCCGTTTGAGGTAGTAGCCATGTCTCAAATGGGTCAAAGGGAAATTCAACAAGGAGAGAGTTAACCTCGGATTGGATGGCACGTGCTCGGGCTCTTGTCATGGGTCCTCTTGGAGCAAGTATGGTCGAAGTAGAGTCCATGGGGATGATGGAAGGATGCTCTGCATCAGCTATCTTATGAGAGCTAACAAAGTATGCATTCCCGAGTCTTCTCTTCGTTTGCTACTTTTGCAAGAGGCTCATGGAGGCGGACTCATGGGACATTTCGGACACGACAAGACATTCGCCATGCTCTCCAAGAACTACTTTTGGCCCAAGATGTTCCGTGATGTCTCACGCTTCACCACCCGATGCTCTACATGTTGCAAAGCTAAGTCTAAAGCTCAATCCCATGGTCTTTACATGCCTCTTCCTATTCCTTATCAACCTTGGGAAGACATTAGCATGTACTTTGTACTTGGTTTGCCTAGAACTCAAAATGGAAAGGATTGTGTGTTTGTTGTTGTTGACCGATTTTCTAAGACGGCACATTTCATCCCTTGCAACAAGATAGACGATGCTTCACATGTTGCAAATCTCTTTTGTAGGGAAATCTTGCATCTCCATGGAGTACCAAAGACAATCGTCTTTGACCGCGACGTCAAGTTCTTGAGTTACTTTTGGAAGACCCTATGCGCCAAGCTCGGAATCAAACTCTTGTTCTCATCCGCATACCATCCTCAAACTGACGGCCAAACGGAGGTGACAAACCAGACTCTCTCCACTCTACTTCGCGTGTTGATCAAGAAGAACATCAAGGAGTGGGAAGCATGTCTACCCATCACCGAGTACGCCTACAACCGTGCAAGAAATTCGACTACCGGCAAGTCCCCCTTCGAGGTCGTCCACGACTTCAACCCGTTGTCACCATTGGACATTCTACCTCTTCCTCTACAAGAGCGCACCAACATGGATGCGAGTGCACGAGCAAGATACATCAAGAAGATGCATGAGGATACACGGAACACCATCGAGCGCCAAATACAACGACTAGCTACCAAGCTCAACATCAACAAGCAACCCATGATCTTCAACATAGGCGATCTCGTGTGGCTACACCTTCGCAAGGACCGCTTCCCCAACAAACGCAAGTCCAAACTTCTCCCTTGAGCCGATGGACCCTTCAAGGTGCTAGCACCCTACAACAACAACGCTTACAAGATCGACCTACCAAGCGAAAAGTACAACGTGAGCGACATCTTCAACGTCAAAGACCTCTCGCCTTACCATGGTGATGAAGATTTCGATCCGAGGTCGGATCTTTGCCAAGGGGGGGGGGAGATGATGCAGAGCATCCCATGATCATCCCCATGGACGCATCTACATCCCCTACAACTCCACTTGGACCTATGACTCGAGCACGTGCAAGATCTCTTGAAACGGAGGTGACATCACTCCTCTCACAACTCCCTTTCGGTTCACATGAGACATGGTTACTACCCCAAACGGAAACGCTATGCATACTCAGGTACCAAGGAGTTAACCATGGAGAAGCTAAGAAGCTAGGAGGACCGGAAGCGAAAGACATGCGTGAAGACGGAGAGGAAAAACGCCATGTCCCAGACTGGCCGGACGATCCGGACGGCGGCCCGGACGATCCGGACAGAGCCCGGACGATCCGGACCCCGGTCCGGAAGATCCGGCTAACGCGCCCCGAAGACACCCGAAGCTCCCACCTGAAGCCGGATCATCCGGACCCCACCCCGGATCATCCGGACCCTGCCCGGACATCCAGACCCCCAGCCGGACATCCGGACCTGCATCATCACCGCCTGCATCACCAGCTCATCCGGGCCTCCACCCGGGTCATCCGGACCAGTCCGGATCATCCGGATCCACCCCCGGATCATCCGGCCAGCGCCTGCGCGCTTGTGTTGGGCTGAGCCCATGTACCCCTTCACCCCCTAGCCTATATATAGGACTCCTCCTCCTCACTTTGAGACCTATGCTGTGTTCGGTTTCTCTCTGCTCCGTTAACTCCGCTCCTGGAGAGGACCATCCTTTAGCTTAATTAGGCGGAGCTGCCAAAACCCAACTCCCCAACTCCACGGAGCGGGGAAGTTCCGAACAGGGCCCTAGCATTGGTTTAGCTCATATTTTGTGTGAGAGCCTTGCTCATCCACTTGGTTACTTCTCCTTGGAGCTCACGACCTCTTCGGAGAAGATCCCCCAAGCGGATTCAAGACCCCTTTAAGGGAAGACAATCAAGACCTCCTCACGGAGAAGAACGGCTACCTTTGTATCTTTCCTTTGTTGATTTCGAATCTTGTGCTATCTTGTGTGTTCGGTGATCTAGCCCTTGTGTGATCGATACTTGTTGGTTTAGTGATTCTCTTGTTTCTCCCCGTGATTTCCTCGTGTTCTTCCACGTGTTCTTCATGTTTCCCCCATAGGATCCTCTCCAAACGTGAAAGATCGACCCCTAGGGTTCCGCCCTACATCAGAGACCATCAAAGATCAATATGTGCATGATGCTGATTTTAAAGATGTATTGCAGAATTGTAAAGAAGGGAGAACATGGAACAAGTTCGTCGTTAATGTTGGATTTGTGTTTCGTGCTAACAAGCTATGCATTCCAGCTAGCTCTATTCATCTTTTGTTGTTGTAGGAGGCGCATGGAGGGGGATTAATGGGACACTTTGGCGTGAAGAAGACGGAGGACGTACTTGCTACACATTTCTTTTGGCCAAAGATGAGACAGGATGTTGAGCGTTTTATTGCTCGCTGCACTACATGTCAAAAAGGTAAGTCACGACTCAATCCTCATGGTTTATATATGCCTTTGCCTGTACCTAGTGTTCCTTGGAGGATATATCTATGGACTTTGCTTTAGGTTTACCTTGAATAAAGAAGGGGAGGGATAGCATATTTGTTGTCGTGGATAGATTCTCGAAAATGGCACACTTTATACCATGTCATAAAAGCGATGATGCCGTTAATGTTGCTGATTTGTTCTTTCGTGAAATTATTCGCTTGCATGGTGTGCGCAATACTATTGTTTCAGATCGTGATACTAAATTTCTTAGCCACTTTTGGAGATGTTTATGGGCTAAATTGGGGACTAAACTGATTTTTAGTACTACTTGTCACCCCCAGACTGATGGACAAACTGAAGTAGTCAATAGAACATTGTCTACTATGCTTAGGGCTGTTTTGAAGAATAATAAGAAAATGTGGGAAGAATGCTTGCCTCATATTGAATTTGCTTATAATCGTTCATTGCATTCTACTACTAAGATGTGCCCTTTTGAAATTGTGTATGGTTTCCTACCTCGTGCACCTATTGATTTGTTGCCTCTTCCATCTTCGGAGAAGGTTAATTTTGATGCTAAACAACGTGCTGAATTGATTTTAAAAATGCATGAGTTAACTAAGGAAAACAATGAGTGTATGAATGATATAAACTTGCTGGAGACAAGGGCAGAAAACATCTTGTGTGTGCACCGGGAGATCTTGTTTGGTTACATTTGCGTAAGGATAGATTTCCCAGTTTGCGCAAATCAAAGCTAATGCCACGTGTTGCTGGTCCTTTTAAGGTGTTAGAGAAAATAAATGATAATGCATATAAACTTGAGCTACCTGCAGATTTTGGGGTTAGTCCCACTTTTAACATTGCATATTTGAAGCCTTATTTGGGTGAGGAAGATCAGCTCCCGTCGAGGACAACTTCATTTCAAGAAGGGGAGGATGATGAGGACATCAATACCATTGTTACACCCACAGCCCCTACTGTTACATATACCGGACCAATTACTAGCGCTCACGCACGCCAATTAAATTACCAGGTACTTTCGTTTCTTGGTAATGATTCTAATGTTC
>NW_025236286.1:4597-5416 GCF_018294505.1 Triticum aestivum | reverse complement strand
AGAGGGGCGCGGGAGCGCGCAGGACGGCGGAGCGGCGAAGCTCACCAGCAAGACGGGCGGCGGCCGCGGTCGGCGGGGTCGCCGGCGGCCGAGGCGAAGGTCGCCGGAGGGCAGGGGAGCCGCGGGCGGAGGCGGCAGCCACGGCGGCGGGGGCTCGTGTCACATCCTAGTTAGCCATGCATTAGAGTGTTGCATCATGTTTACTCTTTCATCAGAAACCTGAAATGGGGATGACAGAACCCCCAGTCCCCTCTGAATCCAATTAGGGTTTACTAAAAACTTTTTCAATGAACCTGAAATGCCCTTCTAAAATGCCCATCATTTTTGTCTTGGTTCGGAACCTCTGCCAAAAGTGGTGCACATTTTCCTAGGCCAGCTTAGGGTTTTTGAATTAAATCATAAATATTTGAATTTGGGCATTTAAAATTATATAAAATATATAAATGCTCAAATATCTCCAAACTAAAATGTTTCATGTTGGAAATAATCCAACTATGGACCAGGACTAGTTTGGTGATTTTAGGAGTAGCCTAAGTATTTTATTTAATTCAACAAAGTTGCAGAAGTATTAAAAAAAGAAAAAACAGAAAGAAATGGAAAAAGCCTACCTGGCGCCTGCTCCCGGCCCACCTGCCGGCCCAGCCCAGCGCCGCTCCAGCGAGCTGCTTGCCGGCCAGGCAGGCAGGCAGGTGCCCGACGGCGACCGCAGCGCGCGCCACGCACCTGCTCGCCGCCTCGCTGCTCCCCGCGCCCGGTGACGTCGTGGACCGGCCTCCCTCGCTCCCCCGAACCCCCCAGACACCCCCTCTCCTCTCCAGC
>NW_025236286.1:0-4449 GCF_018294505.1 Triticum aestivum | reverse complement strand
TCCACTCCATCGAGCAAGCCGAGCCCCAAGCGCTCGCAACGCCCGAGTCCACCGCAACGACCTCGCCCGAACCACCGTCGCCGGAGATCCCCTTCAACGCCGTCGTCGCTCCGGTCCATCTCCGGCCACACCAAGGGCTTCGTCGCACTCACTGTGAGCTTAGCCATCTTCCCCTTCCTTCCGTTCTTGCTCCCGAGCCGTGTAGCGACCTCCCGGAGCTCAACCGCACCCACCATCGTGGAGCTCGTCGTCGACGTGCTCCCGGTTACCCTCCGACCACTCCACGGTGTCCTTCATGCTCACCGTGTCACTTAGCACCCAGCTAGCCACTCCCCGAGCCTCACCGACCCCTCTAGCGTCAAGTTCGTCTTCGGCCGAACCCCGGTGGCCGCCAAAGTCGTCGTCGGCGCCAACTCCGGCCACCCCGACTCCAACGGACTCCACCAAGAGCTGCGGCTTGTCCTCAGCTCCACTCCGGTGGTCTCCGCGACCCATTTGGTGGCCGAAACGGCCAAAACCACTTCCGCCGCCGCGTCGGGCTCGCCGGCGGCTAAACGCCGGTGCAGCCGACCCGGGTTTGACCACGGGTGGGCCCTGGTTGACTCCCCTGAGTCAATGACAGGTGGGGCCCAGCCCTGTTAATTAAACAGGTTTAGTTTTAATTAAACTTTAATTAATTTAATCACCCTGACATGCGGGACCCACTGTCAGGTTTGACCCGGACGTGTTCCGTTGACCTGCTGACGTCACACTGACGTCAGGCTGACGCAATAATTGCTTTTCTGGAATTATTCTAATATAGGAAATTCCAGAATATAATTTAAACTTCAAAAATTCATAACTTTTATTCTGTAACTCCAAATCAGACAAATTATATATGAAAAATGATCAGAAAAATCCAATCTATCCATCTGTACTATTTTCATGCATGATTAAACAAGTTAACTTGATGTTTAATGCAGAACAAGGAAAAACACTTTAAAGGGCCATGTTTGAGTTTGAAATTTGAATCTTTGATTCAAACTGGTTCAAACCCTTCTGGTCTTAGCTGCATTAGCCCAACACACTCATATTGCTATGTTTCATGCATACATCATATTGTTGCACATTGTTTGGTGATGGTTGTGTATCGGTGTTCTTTGCGGCAGGATCTGCCTCCGAGGAGTATCGTGATTACCCTAACGAAGAACCGTATCAGTGCATCGAACCATCAGGCAAGCAACCAACCATTTGATCATATCGATACAATCCCATGTTCTCGCTCCTGCTCTCTTTTACTGCATTAAGACAACGCGTTTCAAACTGCTGTGTGCTACGGTAGTTGAACCCACTTCCTCTGCATGACCTGTCATTGCCACAGTAACTAGATGAAACCCACTAGCATGTGTAGGAGTTGATTGATCCATATGTATGTGTTGTTCCTACCTTGCTATGCCTGCTATGCTTAGAGTCGTGTCAGGTCTGGTTCATCTGGGTGATGGGCTAGAGTGAAATGATTATGTCGGTAATAAGAGTGGTGTGGTGAACACGATTTGGTAAAGGTATCGATGAGAGGCCATGTAGGAGTACATGGTGGGTTGTTTCATTGAAGCCGACCTTAAGCACTGAGATCTGTATGTGTGATTTAAGAATCAGCTACTACCATGCATTGGGCCCGAAACCAATGGACCCTCTCGGCTTCTTATTCACCCTAGTTCTCCGTCCAGGAGTTGCAAGTAGTTTCTGGTGTTTGTAGCCTACTGGAGGCCGTGGACAGCGCTGACCGTAGGGGTGGGCTGTGATGCGGTAGGTACGTGGCCGGGTGTACCGAATACCCGTTAGGTATCTCGGGAACCCTGTTCACATCGTTCGGGGCTGTATGGGAAACCTCGGCCGGACTCCCTGCGGATGGAACCTGGATAGGCGATAAACCTGGACTGGAGGCTTAGGTGATTAGGTAGGTCGTGGCCGACACCCACGTTGGGCTTCCGCTTGAAGGTTGCCGAGTACATGTCGTGTAAACGACGGTAAGTGGTGAGAGCGTGTATGAAGAAGTACACCCCTGCAGGGTTATCATGATCTATTCGAATAGCCGCGTCCGCGGTAAAGGACTACTTGGTTGCCTATACAGTTCATAGACAAGTAAATGGAAACTACTAAAAGCCTCAAGATAAGTGTGAGTGCCGAGGATGGCTCTTCCGTAGGAAGACGGAGGTGGATTCTCGGTAGTGTATTGAATTGGTGAGTAGTGGACTCGTGTGCGCAAAACCATTTCAAGTTGGAGTCTCGTAGGTTAGCCTAGCCAAGAGTCAAAGCTGGCTTGCTGCAATAACTCCACCAACCCTTCTTGATAATATGCATGTATGTAGGATCTGATGTAAGTCTTGCTGAGTACCTTTGTACTCATGTTGCTATAATTTACATTTTTTACAGAAGACGCTGCAACCCCTTCTGATGGGTTCTACGTAGACGTTGACATCAATGAGTAGGCTAAGGCCCAGGTGGTGATCCTGAGCTTGTGAAAGACCTCGTAGTATAGCTAGGCTTTCCAAGCCTCTTTTATTTTACTAGTTGTCTGTACTCAGACAAGTTACTTCCGCTACTGGTTTGTATGACTGTATGACTTGAATGCTGGGTCGTGTGACCCGTACCTTTGTGTATGTTATGTATGGCTCTCTGAGCCTTGAATAAAGTACTTGTGTCATAGAGTCATGTTGTGATGCCTTGTTGTATTTGCACATATCGAGCATATTGTGTGTATGTTTGAAATGCTTGGTATGTGTGGGATCTGACTATCTAGTTGTTTATCCTTGGTAGCCTCTCTTACCGGGAAATGTCTCCTAGTGTTACCGCTGAGCCATGGTAGCTTGCTACTGCTCTAGAACACTTAGGCTGGCCGGCATGTGTCCTTCTTCGTTCCGGTGTCTGTCCCTTCGGGGAAATGTCACGCATTGAGTACCGGAGTCCTGTTAGCCCGCTACAGCCCGGTTTACCGGAGTCCTGCTAGCCCAGTGCTACAGCCCGGACCCACTTGCTGATGACCGACACGTTCGAAGCTGGGTCATGGATGCCTGTCCCTGTAAGTCTGTGCCACTTTGGGTTTACGACTAGTCATGTCAGCCCGGGCTCCTTATCATATGGATGCTAGCGACACTATCATATACGTGAGCCAAAAGGCGCAAACGGTCCCGGGCAAAGGTAAGGCGACACCCGTGGGTATACCGTGCGTGAGGCCGCAAAGTGATATGAGGTGTTACGAGCTAGATCGATGTGACATCGAGTCGGGGTCCTGACAGCGTTGGCATTAGAGCCGGACTGCCTGTAGGTTCTCCAAGCCAAACCGGTCGATGTTGAGTCTAGAAATTCTTTAGTTATATGTAGGGGAATTGTTTGTGGGTTGGAACGTAAGGCTCTTTTTACTCCTTTATCTTATGACATTCTGATCTGAGTCAGTCTATTCTTCCACCGGGGGTTAAGGAATTAGGATCTATTCTCTCTATCAGGATCACGCGTTACTAATCAGTAGTACCTTATAGGGTTGATGGATACAAGCCTAGTTCAGTTCTTCTACCACGTTATGTTGTTAGGATGGATTCAGAACTTTGATATGATGATGTTGAGTGTGTATGAAATCCTTTGTCAAATGTCTCAAAATCCTTCTTGAGCATTTACAGCTGTTATGCTGCCGAAATTTTGCTAGAAATTCTAATGCCTTTGCATTATGATTGTGCTTTCAGATGGCCACTCGCGATCTTAATCAAAGCCAGTATCTCTGCACTGTCAGGATATTTCCATCTTATCCTGGGTCCACCGAGCCCCTTCACTACTCCTATGGACTTGGGGTTACTATTGAGATGGCTGTGCAGGACGCCGCCTACTCTATGATGACCATCATGCGAGTCAGATCTGGTCTATTTTGGGACTCTGATTTCCGGTATATGCCAGGATCACTTCCGGGAGCACAAGGGTATCTCGAAGCTATCTATGCTGACCCCACCCAGGAGGGTTCACGGACTCGCACCACTGCTGAGATGCTCGAGGATAAGGACCGTGAAAATCGGGCCTTGAGGTTAGAGCTCTTCAATACCCGTGCTGACCACTGGGCCACATTGACTCGGTTTGCACCGGCGGTGCAAGCTGGATATTCGGATATGCGCGATCTCTATCCTGTGAGATCTGCTTTGCCAGACGTGATGGGTTGGCGTGATGTAGGAGGCATCACCCCACCTCGCGGTCCCCGCAGGCCACCGTCTGTTGGTCCAAGACCTCATCCTAGCCCCTATGGTCCACAAGCTCCGCGAGATCGTCTGTTTCCGGATGATCATGTTGAGCTTCCAGGCTATGGAGGTGACTTCTACGAGGACTACTACGGATCGGTCTGAGTTAGTGGTAGTATCACTAGTTCGTGTTAGCTGTGTCGTCTATCGTCCTGCGTGACTCGTGGGATATGACCTAGTTTGTATCGCCTTC
>NW_025236285.1:0-5417 GCF_018294505.1 Triticum aestivum | reverse complement strand
GCTAGAATTTGGAGCGCCAAGAAGTTATGGGAGGTGATGACTGCTTGTGTGATCATGCGCAATATGATCGTACAGGATGAGCGTCCAGAACATATCTATGAACAAGGGTTTCAATTTTAGGGTGACAATGTTGTGCCTGAGCATGGAGGAGCGACAATGTTTGCACAGTTCACCCAATTTCATCATCAAATGCGTGATTGAGAAACTCACATTCAACTGCATAATGATTTGGTTGAGTATATGTGGGATCATGTTGGCAACCAATAGATGTATTATTTTTAATGTATTTGAGACAATTTAATTTTTATTTTGCTTGCAGACTATGATATATTTATCTCGCTTGTAAACTATGATATATTTGTTTGGTTGTGAAACTAGGTAAGATGTTTGTATTTTGCTTGAATTATGTTTGAAAAAACACGGTAGGCCGGCCGCGAGGACGAAAATGTGTCTACATGTTGGGTGCACGACCGACCCAAACGCAGAAGGGGGCAGACGATGAGCGGACGGCCAACCCAAACGGACAAAAAACAAACAAAATGTGCGGCTGTTTGGGTCGGTGCCTTGGAGTTGCTCTAAGAGCACGGAGGTCCTAGAACTAGTCCAAGATGTGATGGTTTAGTCCTAGAACTTGCAAAAGTGCACCGATCAGTCCTAGAACTTGTTCAAGGTGTGCAAGTTTAGTCCTGCACCAATCACATGCATCCAAGTGGTGCCAGTTGGATTGAGCCGGTCAACACTGGACTTTTTGCAGATACCCCTGCCATTTCTTGAATTCAACCCGTAGAACACCCCAACTAAATTAATTGTGTCTAACTTGTTGTGTTGGAATCCGATTACCCCCGTTCCCTAATCGGTTCTCTACTCTCTGGTCGCAGCTCTCCTCCTTGTTGTCGGTGTCCAGCTCGCTGACATGGTTTCCTGGTCCAGCTCCTCGTCGGACAGCAACTCCGTCTCCAGTCAGGTGAGTTTGTCCCTCTATGTCAGGCAACTAGGGTTAGTCAAAATGGGGAATTTTACTGAGTCGATCTGGTTTTGTTTTAGCAATTAACCACCATTTTCTGCTTGGAATGGAGAGGCCTGGCTCAAGATCATGCTGCTAGATATGAACACCTAGCCGTCTGTGAGAAGTTTGTGGCCTTTGATTTTGTGGATAGTGGCAGGAGATTCCTGGATTGTGCACAAAAGGTTAGTAGATCTCAGATCTTCAGTTAACTCCAAATTCAGGTAGCACAACATTTTAAGTGTGTATGCTAGTGGCATTTAAGTGGATATGTGTTGTGTATAAACTGGATATGTGACATTTAAGTGCGGATGATATTGCCATGTCATTTCAGTAACTCTTGTAGTTTAGTAATGCCCCAAGTTTTAGTGTCAAAGTAGTTCAGTGATGCTCCAAGTTTAGTGTTGATACGTCCCCAACGTATCTATAATTTTTGATTGTTCCATGCTATTATATTATCTGTTTTGGGTGTTTAATGAGCATTAATATGCTATTTTATATTATTTTTGGGACTAACGTATTAACCGAGGGCCCAGTGTCAGTTTCAGTTTTTTGGCCTATTTTAGAGTTTTACAGAAAAGGAATACCGAACGGAATGAAACCTTCGCGATGATCTTTCTTGGACCGAAAGCAAACCAGAAGACTTGGAGATGAAGTCAGAGAGGCAACGAGGCAACCACGAGGCAGGAGGGTGCGCCCAGGGGGTAGGCACGCGCCCCACCCTCGTGGGCCCCTCTTAGCTCCCCTGACCTAGTTCCTTTGCCTATATATACTCTTATACCCTAAAAACATCAGGGGGAGCCACAAAACCACTTTTCCACCACCGCAACCTTCTGTAACCGTGAGATCCCATCTTGGGGCCTTTTCCAGCGTCCTGCCGGAGGGGGATTCGATCATGGAGGGTTTCTACATCAACACCATTACCTCTCCGATGAAGCATGAGTAGTTTACCACAGACCTTCGGGTCCATAGTTATTAGCTAGATGGCTTCTTCTCTCTCTTTGATTCTCAATACCATGTTCTCCTTGATGTTCTTGGAGATCTATTCGATGTAATACTCTTTTGTCGTGTGTTTGTCGAGATCCGATGAATTGTGGATTTATGATCAAGATTATCTATGAATATTATTTGTTCTTCTCTGAATTCTTATATGCATGATTTGATATCTTTGCAAGTCTCTTCGAATTATCATTTAGTTTGGCCTACTAGATTGATCGTTCTTGCAATGGGTGAAGTGCTTAGCTTTCGGTTCAATCTTGCGATGCCCTTTCCCAGTGACAGTAGGGGCAGCAAGGCACGTATTGTATTGTTGCCATCGAGGATAACAAGATGGGGTTTTTTATCATATTGCTTAATTTAATTCCTCTACATCATGTCATCTTGCTTAATGCGCTACTCCGTTCTTCATGAACTAAATACTGTAGATGCATGCTGAATAGCGGTTGACGTGTGGAGTAATAGTAGTAGATGCAGGCAGGAGTCGGTCTACTTGACACAGACATGATGCCTATGTTCATGATCATTGCCTTAGATGTCGTCATAATTATGCACTTTTCTATCAATTGCTCGGCAGTAATTTGTTCACCCACTATAATATATGCTATCTTGGGAGAAGCCACTAGTGAAACCTATGGCCCCCGGGTCTCTTTTCCATTATATTGAATCTCATTTACATCTTGCTAGTTTCCGATCTATTATTTTGCAATCTTTACTTTCCAATCTATAAAAAAAATACCAAAAATATTTACTTTACCGTTTATCTATCTCTATCAGATCTCACTTTTGCGAGTGACCGTGAAGGGATTGACAACCCCTTTATTGCGTTGGTTGCAAGTTGTTGATTGTTTGTGCAGGTATTCGATGACTTGTGCGTCATCTCCTACTGGATTGATACCTTGGTTCTCAAAACTGAGGGAAATACTTACGCTACTTTGTTGCATCACCCTTTCCTCTTCAAGGGAAAACCAACGCAAGCTCAAGAGGTAGCAAGAAGGATTTCTGGCGCCGTTGCCGGGGAGATCTACGTCAATTCAACCCATACCAAGTACCCATCATAAACTCTTCTCCATTGCATTACATTATTTGCCATTCGCCTCTCGGTTTTCTCTCTGCCACTTCTAAAATGATTTTCAAAAAGATTCACCCTTTTCTTCGCCCTTCTTCCGTTCGATCTTCTGTTTGCTTGTGTTACCATGTGCCTTCTTTTTGCTTGCATCTTCGCTTGCTAAAAGTTTATGGATCCTCACCCACTTGCCAATCTTTTTAAGAGATCCAATTATGATGAACCAATTGCTAGTGAGTTTTGTGCACTAGATTATCTTTATGAAGTTTTGCTTGAAATTCGTGAATCTGAAAATTGTGATGAAGTGCTTTATGAAGTGATTCACGATAGTGTTGGGAACATAGTAATTTCAAAAAAAAATCCTACGCACACGCAAGATCATAGTGATGCATAGCAATGAGATGGGAGAGTGTTGTCCACGTACCCTCGTAGATCGAAAGCGGAAGCGTTAGCACAACGCGGTTGATGTAGTCGTACGTCTTCCCCATCCGACCGATCCATGTACCGAACGTACGGCACCTTCGAGTTCAGCACACGTTCAGCTTGATGACGTCCCTCGAACTCCGATCCAGCAGAGTGTCGAGGGAGAGTTCTGTTAGCACGATGGCGTGGTGACGATCTTGATGTTCTACCATCACAGGGCTTCGCCTAAGCACCGCTACAATATTATCGAGGAGGACTATGGTGAAGGGGGGCACCGCACACGGCTAAGAGATCAAGAGATCAATTGTTGTGTTCTATGGGATGCCCCCTACCCCCGTATATAAAGGAGCACGGGGGGGGGGGAGGCGACCGGCCTAGGAGGAGGGCGCGCCAAGGGGGGAGTACTACTCCCACCGGGAGTAGGACTCCTCCTTCCCTTGTTGGAGTAGGAGAGAAGGAAAGAGGGGGGGAGGAAGAAGGAAAAGGGGGATGCACCCCCTTGTCTAATTCAGACTAGAGGGGGGCTGCGCGCCTCCTTCCTTTTGGCCTCTCTCCTCTATTCCCATATGGCCCAATAAAGCCCATATACTCCCCGGCGAATTCCCGTAACTCTCCGGTACTCCGAAAAATACCCGAATCACTCGGAACCTTTCCGAAGTATGAATATAGTCGTCCAATATATCAATTTTTACGTCTCGACCATTTCGAGACTCCTCGTCATGTCCCCGATCTCATCCGGGACTCCGAACTACCTTTGGTACATCAAAATACATAAACTCATAATATAACTGTCATCGAAACCTTAAGCGTGCGGACCCTACGGGTTCGAGAACTATGTAGACATGACCGAGACACATTTCTGGTCAATAACCAATAGCGGAACCTGGATGCTCATATTGGCTCCTACATATTCTATGAAGATCTTTATCGGTCAAACCGCATAACAACATACGTTGTTCCCTTTGTCATTGGTATGTTACTTACCCGAGATTCGATCGTCGGTATCTCAATACCTAGTTCAATCTCGTTACCTGCAGGTCTCTTTACTCGTTATGTAATGCATCATTCCGTAACTAACTCATTAGCCACATTGCTTGCAAGGCTTATAGTGATGTGCATTACCGAGAGGGCCCAGAGATACCTCTCCGACAATCGGAGTGACAAAACCTAATCTCGAAATACGCCAACTCAACATGTACCTTTGGAGCCACTTGTAGAGCACCTTTATAATCACCCAGTTACGTTGTGACGTTTGGTAGCACACAAAGTGTTCCTCCGGTAAACGGGAGTTGCATAATCTCATAGTTGTAGGAACATGTATAAGTCATGAAGAAAGCAATATCAACATACTAAACGATCAAGTGCTAAGCTAACAGAATGGGTCAAGTCAATCACATCATTCTCCTAATGATGTGATCCTGTTAATCAAATGACAACTCATGTCTATGGCTAGGAAACTTAACCATCTTTGATTCACGAGCTAGTCAAGTAGAGGCATACTAGTGACACTATGTTTGTCTATGTATTCACACATGTATTATGTTTCCGGCTAATACAATTCTAGTATGAATAATAAACATTTATCATGAAATAAGGAAATAAATAATAACTTTATTATTACCTCTAGGGCATATTTCCTTCAGTCTCCCACTTGCACTAGAGTCAATAATCTAGTTCACATCACCATGTGATTTAACACCAATATTCACATCTGTATGTGATTAACACCCATAGTTCACATTGTCATGTGACCAACACCCAAAGGGTTTTACTAGAATCAATAATCTAGTTCACACCGATATGTGATTAACACCCAAAGAGTACTAAGGTGTGATCATGTTTTGCTCATGAGAGAAGTTTAGTCAACGGGTCTGTCACATTCAGAGCCGTATGTATTTTGCAAATATTCTATGTTTACAATGCTCTGCA
>NW_025236284.1:0-5418 GCF_018294505.1 Triticum aestivum | reverse complement strand
CGTTTCTTGGACTATTACTCTGTTTTTGGGTCTCGGCGTGATTTCCATGATTGATGAACACCAGGGTGCATTTATGTGTCGCTCATCAACACTCGTAGTTTTTGCCGATTCTGGCCCTTTTCATGGAGTATTACGCAATGTTTTGGGGTATCGAAGTGATTTCAACGATTAACGAACCGCGGGGTGCGTTTGCGTTTTGGTCATCAACACTTACACTTTTGTCCGATTCTTGCCTTTTTTGTATACTATTACTCACTATTTTGGGGTCCCGGAGTGATTTCCACGATTAACGAACCCCGGCGTGCGTTTACGTGTCGGTCATCAACACTCACAGTTTTGGCCGATTCTGGCCCGTTTCGTGGACTATTACTCACTTTTTTGGGTCCCCAGAGTGATTTCCATGATTAACGAACCCCTGGGTGCGCTTACGGGTTGGTTATCAACACTCGCGGTTTTTGTCGATTCTGACCCGTTTCGTGGACTGTTACTCACCGTTTTGGGGCCCCAAAGCAATTTCCATGGTTGTTGAACCCCAAGGTGCGCTTAAGTGTAGGTCATCAACAATCGCAGTTTGGGCCGATTCTGGCCCGTTTCTTGGACTATTACTTAGTTATGGGGGTACCGAAATGACCCCGGGTTGTGTTTACGTGTCGGTCAGCAACACTCACAATTTTGGCCAATTCTAACGTGTTTTGTGGACTATTACTCACTGTTTTCAGGTCCCGAAGTGATTTCCATAGTTGTTGAACCCCAAGGCGCGCTTACGTGTCGGTCATCAATACTCATAGTTTTGGCTGATTCTGGCCCGTATCATGGATTATTACTCTCTTTTTTGGGCCCCCGGAGTGATTTCCACGATTAACGAACCACGGGGTGCATTTACGTGTCGGTCATCCACACTCACAGTTTTGGCCGATTCTGGCCTGTTTCTTGGACTATTACTCTATTTTTGGGTCTCGGCGTGATTTCCATGGTTGACGAACACCGGGGTGCATTTATGTGTCGCTCATCAACACTCGCAGTTTTGGCCGATTCTGGCCCGTTTCGTGGAGTATTACGCACTGTTTTGGGGTATCGAAGTGATTTCAACGATTAACGAACTTCGGCGTGCGTTTATGTTTCGGTCATCAAGACTTACACTTTTGTCCGATTCTTTCCTTTTTTGTATACTATTACTCACTGTTTTGGGGTCCCGGAGTGATTTCCACGATTAACGAACCCCGGCGTGCGTTTACGTGTCGGTCATCAACACTCATAGTTTTGGCCGATTCTGGCCCGTTTCGTGGACTATTACTCACTTTTTTGGGGCCCCGGAGTAATTTCCACGATTAAGGAACCCTTGGGTGCGCTTATGGGTTGGTTATCAACACTCGCGGTTTTTGTCGATTCTGACCCCTTTCGTGGACTATTACTCACCGTTTTGGGGCCCCAAAGCGATTTCCATGGTTGTTGAACCCCAAGGTGCGCTTAAGTGTAGGTCATCAACAATTGCAGTATGGGCCGATTCTGGCCCGTTTCTTGGACTATTACTTAGTTATGGGGGTCTCGAAATGACCCCGGGTTGTGTTTACGTGTCGGTCAGCAACACTCACAATTTTGGCCTATTCTAACGTGTTTTGTGGACTATTACTCACTGTTTTCAGGTCCCGAAGTGATTTCCATAGTTGTTGAATCCCAAGGCGCGCTTACGTGTCGGTCATCAATATTCATAGTTTTGGCTGATTCTGGCCCGTATCATGGACTATTACTCACTTTTTTGGGCCCCCGGAGTGATTTCCACGATTAACGAACCACGGGGTGCATTTACGTGTCGGTCATCAACACTCACAGTTTTGGCCAATTCTGGCCCGTTTCTTGGACTATTACTCTGTTTTTGGGTCTCGGCGTGATTTCCATGATTGACGAACACCGGGGTGCATTTATGTGTCGCTCATCAACACTCGCAGTTTTGGCCGATTCTGGCCCGTTTCGTGGAGTATTACGCACTGTTTTGGGGTATCGAAGTGATTTCAACGATTAACGAACTGCGGCGTGCGTTTATGTTTCGGTCATAAAGACTTACACTTTTGTCCGATTCTTTCCTTTTTTGTATACTATTACTCACTGTTTTGGGGTCCCGGAGTGATTTCCACGATTAACGAACCCCGGCGTGCGTTTACGTGTCGGTCATCAACACTCACAGTTTTGGCCGATTCTGGCCCGTTTCGTGGACTATTACTCACTTTTTTGGTTCCCCGGAGTGATTTCCACGATTAAGGAACCCTTGGGTGCGCTTATGGGTTGGTTATCAACACTCGCGTTTTTTGTCGATTCTGACCCGTTTCGTGGACTGTTACTCACCGTTTTGGGGCCCCAAAGCGAGTTCCATGGTTGTTGAACCCCAAGGTGCGCTTAAGTGTAGGTCATTAACAATCGCAGTTTGGGCCGATTCTGGCCCGTTTCTTGGACTATTACTTAGTTATCGGGGTCCCGAAATGATTTCCACGATTTACGAACCCCGGGTTGTGTTTACGTGTCGGTCAGCAACACTCACAATTTTGGCCAATTCAAACGTGTTTTGTGGACTATTACTCACCGTTTTCAGGTCCCGAAGTGATTTCCATAGTTGTTGAACCCCAAGGCACGCTTACGTGTCGGTCATAAAAACTCATAGTTTTGGCTGATTTTGGCCCGTATCATGGACTATTACTCACTTTTTTGGGCCCCCGGAGTCATTTCCACGATTAAGGAACCCTTGGGTGCGCTTACGGGTTGGTTATCAACACTCGCGGTTTTTGTCGATTCTGACCCGTTTCGTGGACTATTACTCACCGTTTTGGGGCCCCAAAGCGATTTCCATGGTTGTTGAACCCCAAGGTGCGCTTAAGTGTAGGTCATCAACAATTGCAGTTTGGGCCGATTCTGGCCCGTTTCTTGGACTATTACTTAGTTATGGGGGTCCCGAAATGACCCCGGGTTGTGTTTACGTGTCGGTCAGCAACACTCACAATTTTGGCCAATTCTAACGTGTTTTGTGGACTATTACTCACTGTTTTCAGGTCCCGAAGTGATTTCCATAGTTGTTGAACCCCAAGGCCCGCTTACGTGTCGGTCATCAACATTCATAGTTTTGGCTGATTCTGGCCCGTATCATGGACTATTACTCACTTTTTTGGGCCCCCGGAGTGATTTCCACGATTAACGAACCACGGGGTGCATTTACGTGTCGGTCATCAACACTCACAGTTTTGGCCAATTCTGGCCCGTTTCTTGGACTATTACTCTGTTTTTGGGTCTCGACGTGATTTCCATGATTGACGAACACCGGGGTGCATTTATGTGTCGCTCATCAACACTCGCAGTTTTTGCCGATTCTGGCGCTTTTCATGGAGTATTACGCAATGTTTTGGGGTATCGAAGTGATTTCAACGATTAACGAACCGCGGGGTGCGTTTACGTTTCGGTCATCAACACTTACACTTTTGTCCGATTCTTTCCTTTTTTGTATACTATTACTCACTGTTTTGGGGTCCCGGAGTGATTTGCACGATTAACGAACCCCGGCGTGCGTTTACATGTCGGTCATCAACACTCACAGTTTTGGCCGATTCTGGCCCGTTTCGTGGACTATTACTCACTTTTTTGGGGCCCCGGAGTGATTTCCACGATTAAGGAACCCTTGGGTGCGCTTATGGGTTGGTTATCAACACTCGCGGTTTTTGTCGATTCTGACCCGTTTCGTGGACTATTACTCACCGTTTTGGGGCCCCAAAGCGATTTCCATGGTTGTTGAACCCCAAGGTGCGCTTAAGTGTAGGTCATCAACAATTGCAGTTTGGGCCGATTCTGGCACGTTTCTTGGACTATTACTTAGTTATGGGGGTCCCGAAATGACCCCGGGTTGTGTTTACGTGTCGGTCAGCAACACTCACAATTTTTGGCCAATTCTAACGTGTTTTGTGGACTATTACTCACTGTTTTCAGGTCCCGAAGTGATTTCCATAGTTGTTGAACCCCAAGGCGCGCTTACGTGTCGGTCATCAATATTCATAGTTTTGGCTGATTCTGGCCCGTATCATGGACTATTACTCACTTTTTTGGGCCCCCGCAGTGATTTCCACGATTAACGAACCACGGGGTGCATTTACGTGTCGGTCATCAACACTCATAGTTCTGGCCAATTCTGGCCCGTTTCTTGGACTATTACTCTGTTTTTGGGTCTCGACGTGATTTCCATGATTGACGAACACCGGGGTGCATTTATGTGTCGCTCATCAACACTCGCAGTTTTGGCCGATTCTGGCCCGTTTCGTGGAGTATTACGCACTGTTTTGGGGTATCGAAGTGATTTCAACGATTAACGAACCGCGGGGTGCGTTTACGTTTCGGTCATCAACACTTACACTTTTGTCCGATTCTTTCCTTTTTTGTATACTATTACTCACTGTTTTGGGGTCCCGGAGTGATTTCCACGATTAACGAACCCCGGCGTGCGTTTACGTGTCGGTCATCAACACTCACAGTTTTGGCCGATTCTGGCCCGTTTCGTGGACTATTACTCACTTTTTTGGGTCCCCGGAGTGATTTCCACGATTAACGAACCCCTGGGTGCGCTTACGGGTTGCTTATCAACACTCGCGGTTTTTGTCGATTCTGACCTATGTCGTGGACTGTTACTCACTGTTTTGGGGCCCCAAAGCGAGTTCCATGGTTGTTGAACCCCAAGGTGCGCTTAAGTGTAGGTCATCAACAATCGCAGTTTGGGCCGATTCTGGCCCGTTTCTTGGACTATTACTTAGTTATTGGGGTCCCGAAATGATTTCCACGATTTACGAACCCCGGGTTGTGTTTACGTGTCGGTCAGCAACACTCACAATTTTGGCCAATTCAAACGTGTTTTGTGGACTATTACTCACCGTTTTCAGGTCCCGAAGTGATTTCCATAGTTGTTGAACCCCAAGGCACGCTTACGTGTCGGTCATCAAAACTCATAGTTCTGGCTGATTTTGGCCCGTATCATGGACTATTACTCACTTTTTTGGGCCCACGGAGTGATTTCCACGATTAAGGAACCCTTAAGTGCGCTTACGGGTTGGTTATCAACACTCGCGGTTTTTGTCGATTCTGACCCGTTTCGTGGACTATTACTCACCGTTTTGGGGCCCCAAAGCGATTTCCATGGTTGTTGAACCCCAAGGTGCGCTTAAGTGTAGGTCATCAACAATTGCAGTTTGGGCCGATTCTGGCCCGTTTCTTGGACTATTACTTAGTTATGGGGGTCCCGAAATGACCCCGGGTTGTGTTTACGTGTCGGTCAGCAACACTCACAATTTTGGCCAATTCTAACGTGTTTTGTGGACTATTACTCACTGTTTTCAGGTCCCGAAGTGATTTCCATAGTTGTTGAACCCCAAGGCCCGCTTACGTGTCGGTCATCAA
>NW_025236283.1:0-5418 GCF_018294505.1 Triticum aestivum | reverse complement strand
CCCAACAGTGGCATCCGAGCCTAGATTTTATGTGTTGATGTTATATGCACGAGTAGAACACAAGTGAGTTGTGGGCGATATAAGTCATACTGCTTACCAGCATGTCATACTTTGGTTCGGCGGTATTGTTGGACGAAGCGGCCCGGACCGACATTACGCGTACGCTTACGCGAGACCGGTTCTCCCGACGTGCTTTGCACAAAGGTGGCTAGCGGGTGACAGTTTCTCCAACTTTAGTTGAACCGAGTGTGGCTACGCCCGGTCCTTGCGAAGGTTAAAATAGCACCAACTTGACAAACTATCGTTGTGGTTTTGATGCGTAGGTAAGATTGGTTCTTGCTTAAGCCCGTAGCAGCCACGTAAAACTTGCAACAACGAAGTAGAGGACGTCTAACTTGTTTTTGCAGGGCATGTTGTGATGTGATATGGTCAAGACATGATGCTAAATTTTATTGTATGAGATGATCATGTTTTGTAACCGAGTTATCGGCAACTGGCAGGAGCCATATGGTTGTCGCTTTATTGTATGCAATGCAATCGCGCTGTAATGCTTTACTTTATCACTAAGCGGTAGCGATAGTCGTGGAAGCATAAGATTGGCAAGACGACAACGATGTTACGATGGAGATCAATATGTCGCGCCGGTGACAATGGTGATCACGACGGTGCTTCGGAGATGGAGATCACAAGCACAAGATGATGATGACCATATCATATCACTTATATTGATTGCATGTGATGTTTATCTTTTATGCATCTTATCCTGCTTTGATTGACGGTAGCATTATAAGATAATCTCTCACTAATTATCAAGAAGTGTTCTCCCTGAGTATGCACCGTTGCGAAAGTTCTTCGTGCTGAGACACCACGTGATGATCGGGTGTGATAGGCTATATGTTCAAATACAACGGGTGCAAAACAGTTGAACACGCGGAATACTCAGGTTATACTTGACGAGCCAAGCATATACAGATATGGCCTCGGAACACGGAGACCGAAAGGTCGAGCGTGAATCATATAGTAGATATGACCAACATAGCGATGTTCACCAATGAAACTACTCCATCTCACGTGATGATCGGACATGGTTTAGTTGATTTGGATCACGTAATCACTTAGAGGATTAGAGGGATGTCTATCTAAGTGGGAGTTCTTAAGTAATATGATTAAATTGAACTTAAATTTATCATGAACTTAGTCCTGGTAGTATTTTGCAAATTATGTTATAGATCAATAGCTCGCATTGTTGCTTCCCTGTGTTTATTTTGATATGTTCCTAGAGAAAAAATGTGTTGAAATATGTTAGTAGCAATGATGCGGATTGGATCCGTGATCTGAGGTTTATCCTCATTGCTGCACAGAAGAATTATGTCCTTGATGCACCGCTAGGTGACATACCTATTGCAGGAGCAGATGCAGACGTTATGAACGTTTGGCTAGATCAATATGATGACTACTTGATAGTTTAGTGCACCATACTTAAATGGCTTAGAATCAAGACTTCAAAGACGTTTTGAACGTCATGGACCATATGAGATGTTCCAGGAGTTGAAGTTAATATTTCAAGCAAAAACCCGAGTTGAGAGATATGAAGTCTCCAACAAGTTCTATAGCTAAAAGATGGAGGAGAATCGCTCAACTAGTGAGCATGTGCTCAGATTGTCTGGGTACTACAATCGCTTGAATTAAGTGGGAGTTAATCTTCCAGATAAGATAGTGATTGACAGAATTCTCTAGTCACCATCACCAAGTTAGTAGAACTTCGTGATGAACTATAATATGCAAGGGATAACGGAAACAACTCCCAAGCTCTTCGTGATGCTGAAATCAATGAAGGTAGAAATCAAGAAAAACATCAAGTGTTGATGGTTGACAAGACCACTAGTTTCAAGAAAAGGGAAAAGGAAAGAAGGGGAACTTCAAGAAGAACGGCAAGCAAGTTGCTGCTCAAGTGAAGAAGCCCAAGTCTGATCCTAAGCCTGAAACTAAGTGCTTCTACTGCAAAGGGACTGGTCACTGGAAGCAGAACTACCCCAAGTGATTGGCGGATAAGAAGGATGGCAAAGTGAACATAAGTATATTTGATATACATGTTATTGATGTGTACTTTACTAGTGTTTATAGCAACCCCTCAGTAATAGATACTAGTTCAGTTGCTAAGATTAGTAACTCGAAACGGGAGTTGCAGAATAAACAGAGACTAGTTAAGGGTGAAGTGATGATGTGTGTTGGAAGTGGTTCCAAGATTGATATGATCATCATCGCACACTCCCTATACTTTTGGGATTAGTGTTGAACCTAAATAAGTGTTATTTGGTGTTTGCGTTGAGCATGAATATGATTTGATCATGTTTATTGCAATACGGTTATTCATTTAAGTAAGAGAATAAATTGTTGTTCTGTTTACATGAATAAAACCTTATATGGTTACACACCCAATGAAAATAGTTCGTTGGATCTCGATCATAGTAATACACATAATCATAATTTTGAAACCAAAAGATGCAAAGTTAAAAATGATAGTGCAACTTATTTGTGGCACTACTGTTTAGGTCATATTGGTGTAAAGCGCATGAAGAAACTCCATGCTGATGGGCTTTTGGAATCACTTGATTATGAATCAGTTGATGCTTGCGAACCATGCCTCATGGGCAAGATGACTAAGACTCCATTCTTCGGAACAATGGAGCGAGCAACAAATTTGTTGGAAATCATACATACTGATGTATGTGGTCCGATGAATATTGAGACTCGCGACAGGTATCATTATTTTCTGATCTTCACAGATGATTTGAGCAGATATGAGTATATCTACTTGATGAAACATAAGTCTGAAACATTTGAAAAGTTCAAAGAATTTCAGAGTGAAGTGGAAAATCATCGTAACAAGAAAATAAAGTTTCTACGATCTGATCATGGAGAAGAGTATTTGAGTTATGAGTTTGGTCTTCAGTTAAAACAATGTGAAATAGTTTCACTACTCACGCCACCTGGAACACCACAGCATAATGGTGTGTCCGAACGTCATAACCGTACTTTATTAGATATGGTGCGACCTATGATGTCTCTTACCGATCTACCACTATCGTTTTGGGGTTATGCATTAAAGACAGCTGCATTCACGTTTAAAAGGGCACCATCTAAGTCCGTTGAGACGACACAATCTGAACTGTGGTTTGGCAAGAAACCAAAGTTGTCGTTTCTTAAAGTTTGGGATTGTGATGCTTATATGAAAAAGTTTCATCCTGATAAGCTCAAACCCAAATCGAAGAAATATGTCTTCATAGGATACCCAAAGGAGACTATTGGGTACACCTTCTATCACAGATCCGAAGGCAAGACATTCGTTGCTAAGAATGGATCCTTTCCAGAGAAGGAGATTCTCTCGAAAGAAGTGAGTGGGAGGAAAGTAGAAAACTTGATAAGGTAATTGTACCATCTCCCTTATTGGAAAGTAGTTCATCACAGAAATCTGTTCTTGTGACTACTACACCAATTAGTGAGGAAGCTAATGATGATGATCATGTAACTTCAGATCAAGTTACTACCGAATCTCGTAGGTAAACCAGAGTGAGATCCGCACCAGAGTGGTACGGTAATCCTGTTCTGGAAGTCATGTTACTAGACCATGACAAACTTGCGAACTATGAAGAAGCGATGGTGAGCCCAGATTCCGCAAAATGGCTTGAGGTCATGAAATCTGAGATGGGATCCATGTATGAGCACAAAGTATGGACTTTGGTTGACTTGCCCGATGATCGGCAAGCCATAGAAAAAAAATGGATCTTCAAGAGGAAGACGGACGCTGATAGTAGTGTTACTATCTACAAAGCTAGAATTGTCGTAAAAGGTTTTCGACAAAGTTCAAGGTGTTGACTACGATGAGATTTTCTCACTCGTATCGATGCTTAAAAGTCTGTTCAAATCATGTTAGCAATTGCCACATTTTATGAAATCTAGCAAATGGATAACAAAACTGCAATCCTTAATGGAATTCTTAAAGAAAGAGTTGTATATGATGCAACCAGAAGGTTTTGTCAATCCTAAAGGTGCTAACAAAATAAGCAAGCTCCAGCGATCCATCTATAGACTGGTGCAAGCATCACGGAGTTGGAATAAACGCTTTGATAGTATGATCAAAGCATATAGATTTTTACAGACTTGCGGTGAAGCCTGTATTTACAAGAAAGTGAGTGGGAGCACTACAACATTTCTGATAAGTATATGTGAATGACATATTGTTGATCGGAAATAATGTAGAATTATTCTGCAAAACATAAAGGAGTGTTTGAAAAGAGTTTTTCAAAGAAAGACCTCGGTGAAGCTGCTTACATATTGAGCATCAAGATCTATAGAGATAGATCAAGACACTTGATAAGTTTTTTTCAATGAGTACATACCTTGACAAGATTTTGAAGTAGTTCAAAATGGAACAGTCATAGAAAGGGTTATTACCTGTGTTACAAGGTATGAAATTGAGTAAGACTCAAAGCCCAACCACGGCAGAAGATAGAAAGAGAATGAAAGTCATTCCCTATGCCTCAGCCATAGGTTCTATAAAGTATGCCATGCTGTGTACCAGATCTATTGTATACCCTACACTGATTTTGGCAAGGGAGTACAATAGTGATCTAGGAGTAGATCACTGGACAACGGTCAAAATTATCCTTAGTGGAATAAGGATATGTTTCTCGATTATGGAGGTGACAAAAGGTTCGTCGTAAAGAGTTACATCGATGCAAGTTTTGACACTGACCTAGATAACATTAAGTCTCAATCTGGATACATATTGAAAGTGGAGACAATATGAGCATCCAGGTTCCGCTATTGGTTATTAACCGGAGACGTGTCTCGGTCATGTCTACATTGTTCTCGAACCCGTAGGGTCCGCACGTTTAAGGTTTCGATGACAATTATATTATGAGTTTACGCATTTTTGATGTACCGAAGTTTGTTCGGAGTCCCAGATGTGATCATGGACATGACGAGGAGTCTCGAAATGGTCAATACATAAAGATTGATATATTGGAAGCCTATATTTGGATATCGGAAGCGTTCCGGGTGAAATCGGGATTTTACCGGATTACCGGGAGGTTACCGGAACCCCCCGGGAGGTATATGGGCCTTAGTGGGCCTTAGTGGAAGAGAGGAAAGGTGGCCAGAGATGGGCCGCGCGCCCCTCCCCCCCTTGGTCCGAATAGGACAAGGAGAGGGGGCCGGCCCCCCTTCCTCCTCTCTCTCCTCTTTTCCCCCCTCCGCGAATCCTATTCCAACTAGGAAAGGGGGAGTCCTACTCCCGGAAGGAGTAGGACTCCTCCTGGCGCGCCACCTCTTGGCCGGCCAGCCCCCCCCCCTTTGAGCCTTTATATACGGAGGCACGGGGCACCCCTTGAGACACAAGTTGATCCACGTGATCAT
>NW_025236282.1:0-5418 GCF_018294505.1 Triticum aestivum | reverse complement strand
TAATGGCATGGACCAGAATTTTCTCATCTATTTAGTTGCGACGAGTGGACTTCTATTATGTACCATCACTGGTTTTATTAATGACGTACTCTGTCCTTTCAAATATATTAGGACAACGAGCAAGCGAGTCACGTTTGAGTTTATTTGATCGCTATCATCAAGTCATGTTGCTTAGCTGCCATTTCGTCGGCTAATAGAGGGAAATTAATTACACAAGGATGAATGCGTGTATTCCAAAATTTACTATGATGATTGAAATAATTATCCAATGAATTATCACCACAAATTCATTACTCTACATGGATCGTCTGTTGTGGACAACAAGGTAATCCATTATGCTCAAGAAACAAAGAACCATATCAAAATGCAAAATCCCCGTGATGCAGATGTAACATCAATACTCTCGTCCTAAAATCGTCCGTCGTGGAAAAAGAACATAATCTCCAATGTTGGTACATACTAATTTAGCTTGCAACAAGTTATTGCATTTAGTTCGCTTGACTTGATATGGGGAAGCAAGTCTATTTATGTGTTGATTTGGTCAGGGTTTCTCGGTCATCATCATCATTGATATAGGGTTTGTGGAAGCACATGTACGAATCAATATAAAAATGGCGACATTTGATAGATCTTTATATGTATGCCATCACATGTAATTTGAGAACTAAAGTTCATATCCACACCAAAGAGAACAGGGTGAGACGTCTCCAACGTATCTATATTCATATATTGTTATATGCTATCAATATTTAATACTTCATATGCTTTATAAGCAACTTTAAATTATTTTGGGAACTAACATATATTTAGTAGTTGGAGTGCACTTTCTATATTTTAATCAACAACATAATCATTTTCATCATGGTCTGAACTCAAGGAATTTCTTAATCAAAGCGACAATCTATATTTGATAATAAGCAAGTAACATCAAAAAGTGTAAACAAAAATCACTATTGATTTTCAAGGAATAATGTTTTTATGTAATACCAATCAATACTCCTATTTCATATCATGTCCCCAATCAATCGAGGATTTGTCATATTCAACATTTTATCATACACAACCTAGAGTTTCAGTCAAACAATTAATATTTATGATGAACCTTTTCAACTACTTAGCACTTTGTTCAATGATGAACTTACAAGAAGTGGTCTTAGCACTTATGATGGCAAATAGAATGATGCTGCGGATTTATAAGAAGACAAAAATAGGAAGGACTGTCATCAATGCGGTTGATCATTAGCAATTGAGGGTCCTTACAATCGGTATTACTATGAGGATTACATGGATTGTCGTGAAACAGATACACTAGAACTATAAGTGTATGAAAGCTCTCCTAATGTTACTAACTTGGTGCGGATCAAACTTGCTTACTCATGACGACATCAAGCATTTGAGAAAGCTCGTCGACAGAATATACGAGCCAATTTATGTAATGTAAAAAATCCTACTAGCATATGAAATGAATAATATGAAAAGTCTATATTTGAAATACATGGTGCTACTTTGAAGTGCAAGTGTGTATAAAGGATAGTATAGTGTGCCTCCTCTCTCCATTTCTCTCTTTTTTATTTTTTTCTTTCTCTTTTTCTGGTGGGCTGTTTGACCTTTCTTGGTGCGTTAGATGTGGCGAAGTATTAAATCCAACAAACGAGGAACCACTGAAAGCTGACGCCGGCATGACCGAAACTGGCAAAGAAACCATATAGCAGCATATGGCGATATCTTCACAACTGCTAGTTGTAGAGGCCAATTTCATGAAATTTCAGTGGCAGCCTTCGAACGACCCTTTTCCACTAATGACAGAAACCAAATTTTTCGCAATTAGTTAAGTCGTTGAGAGGAGTGCACTTTCATTATGCCCATCCCTGACTTCAATTGCAACGCATTCTATCCTTTCCGATTGATTAGGCCGATCGACAAGCGAGTCGTATTAGCTCTTATGAAGCTGTCATAATCAAGTTATGTCTCTGAACTGCCATTCCATTGACTAATAGACAGAAATGGTTACAAAATTAAGCACACGTAATATTTATCCTATGGATTATAATGAAAAATTCATCAATTTGAACCGATTGCATATTGTGGACAACAATGTAACCCATTAGTCTTGAGGAACCGATACCCTTCTCAAAATGCAAAATTCCTTTGACGTAGATATAACATCCAGTACCCTTCTAGTTAAAGGAAACCATTTGCTGCGAAAAGTTCTTACATTTAGTATGATATCGTATGCCCTTATGTGTAATTTCACAGATGGTGTGGAATCATATGTCATGGTAGTCCATTCATAAAGAGACCTAGGGTTGATATCTCCACCTATTGGGACATTCATTAAGAGGATTGTATTTCGCCTCTAAAAACGTATGAGTTTGTCGTCCCTTGGACATGTGCGTCATATTGGTAGGAACTGTCAAACGTGTCTCCTCGTTGGTACGGTTCATGTGGCGAAGAAGTGAGTCCCACAGACATGGAAGCGAGTATAACCAAATGGCAAAATGACAAGAACTCTCGGAGACAGTGTGTAGTAGCATGTAGCTAATATATTTGCAAGTGTTAGTTGGAGAGGCCAATTTCATGAAGCTTCAGTGGCAGCCTATGAATATCGCACTTTAATTTGATAATGGCATGGACCAGAATTTTCTAATCTATTTAGTTGCGAGGAGTGGACTTCTATTATGTACCATCACTATTTTTATTAATGACGTACTCTGTCCTTTCAAATATATTAGAACAACGAGCAAGCGAGTCACGTTTGAGTTTATTTGATCGCTATCATAAAGTCATGTTGCGTAGCTGCCATTTCATCGGCTAATAGAGGGAAATTAATTACACAAGGATGAATACGTGTATTCCAAAATTTACTATGATGATTGAAATAATTATCCAATGAATTATCACCACAAATTCATTACTCTACATGGATCGTCTGTTGTGGACAACAAGGTAATCCATTATGCGCGAGAAACGAAGAACCATATCAAAATGCAAAATCCCCGTGATGCAGATGTAACATCAATACTCTCGTCCTAAAATCGTCCGTCATGGAAAAATAACATAATCTCCAATGTTGGTACATACTAATTTAGCTTGCAACAAGTTATTGCATTTAGTTCGCTTGACTTGATACGGGGAAGCAAGTCTATTTACGTGTTGATTTGGTCAGGGTTTCTCGGTCATCATCATCATTGATATAGGGTTTGTGGAAGCACATGTACGAATCAATATAAAAATGGCGACATTTGATAGATCATTATATGTATGCCATCACATGTAATTTGAGACCTAAAGTACATGTCCACACCAGAGAGAACAGGGTGACACGTCTCCAACGTATCTATATTCATATATTGTTATATGCTATCAATATTTAATACTTCATATGCTTTATATGCAACTTTAAATTATTTTGGGAACTAACCTATATTTAGTAGTTGGACTGCACTTTCTATATTTTAATCAACAACATAATCATTTTCATCATGGTCTGAACTCAAGGAATTTCTTAATCAAAGCGACAATCTATATTTGATAATAAGCAAGTAACATAAAAAAGTGTAAACAAAAATCACTATTGATTTTCAAGGAATAATGTTTTTATGTAATACCAATCAGTACTCCTATTTCATATCATGTCCCCAATCAATCGAGGATTTGTCATATTCAACATTTTATCATACACAACCTAGAGTTTCAGTCAAACAATTAATATTTATGATGAACCTTTTCAACTACTTAGCACTTTGTTCAATGATGAACTTACAAGAAGTGGTCTTAGCACTTATGATGGCAAATAGAATGATCCTGCGGATTTATAAGAAGACAAAAATAGGAACGACTGTCATCAATGCGGTTGATCATTAGCAATTGAGGGTCCTTACAATCGGTATTACTATGAGGATTACATGGATTGTCGTGAAACAGATACACTAGAACCATAAATGTATGAAAGCTCTCCTAATGTTACTAACTTGGTGCGGATCAAACTTGCTTACTCATGACGACATCAAGCATTTGAGAAAGCTCGTCGACGGAATATACGAGCCAATTTATGTAATGTAAAAAATCCTACTAGCATATGAAATGAATAATATGAAAAGTCTATATTTGAAATACATGGTGCTACTTTGAAGTACAAGTGTGTATAAAGGATAGTATAGTGTGCCTCCTCTCTCCTTTTCTCTCTTTTTTTATTTTTTTCTTTCTCTTTTTCTGTGGGCTTTTTGACCTTTCTTGGTGCGGTAGATGTGGCGAAGTATTAGATCCAACAAACGAGGAACCACCGAAAGCTGACGCCGGCATGACCGAAACTGGCAAAGAAACCATGTAGCAGCATATGGCGATATCTTCACAACTGCTAGTTGTAGAGGCCAATTTCATGAAATTTCAGAGGCAGCCTTCGAACGACCCTTTTCCACTAATGACAGAAACCAAATTTTTCGTAATTAATTAAGTCGTTGAGAGGAGTGCACTTTCATTATGCCCATCCCTCACTTCAATTGCAACGCATTCTATCCTTTCCGATTGATTAAGCCGATGGACAATCGAATCGTATTAGCTCTTATGAAGCTGTCATAATCAAGTTACGTCTCTGAACTGCCATTCCATTGACTAATCGACAGAAATGGTTACAAAATTATGCACACGTAATATTTATCCTATGGATTATAATGAAAAATTCATCAATTTGAACCGATTGCATATTGTGGAAAACAATGTAACCCATTAGTCTTGAGGAACCGATACCCTTCTCAAAATGCAAAATTCCTGTGACGTAGATATAACATCCAGTACCCTCCTAGTTAAAGGAAACCATTTGCTGTGAAAAGTTCTTACATTTAGTATGATACCGTATGCCCTTATGTGTAATCTCACAGATGGTGTGGAATCATATGGCATGGTAGTCCATTGATAAAGAGACCTAGGGTTGATATCTCCACCTATTGGGACATTCATTAAGAGGATTGTATTTCGTCTCTAAAAACTTATGAGTTTGTCGTCCCTTGGACGTGTGCGTCATATTGGTAGGAACTGTCAAACGTGTCTCCTTGTTGGTACGGTTCATGTGGCGAAGAAGTGAGTCCCACAGACAGGGAAGCGAGTAAAACAAATGGCAAAATGACAACAACTCTCGGAGACAGTGTGTAGTAGCATGTAGCTAATATATTTGCAAGTGTTAGTTGGAGAGGCCAATTTCATGAAGGTTCAATGGCAGCCTATGAACATCACACTTTAATTTGATAATGGAATGGACCAGAATTTTCTAAATTATTTAGTTGCGAGGAGTGGACTTCTATGATGTACCATCACTAGTTTTATTAATGACGTACTCTGTCCTTTCAAATATATTTGGACAACGAGCAAGCGAGTCATGTTCGATTTTATTTGATCGCTATCATCAAGTCATGTTGCTTAGCT
>NW_025236281.1:0-5418 GCF_018294505.1 Triticum aestivum | reverse complement strand
TATCCCAATACCTCGTTCAATCTCGTTACCGGCAAGTCACTTTACTCGTACCGTAATGCATGATCCCGTGACCAAACACTTGGTCACCTTGAGCTCATTATGATGATGCACTACCGAGTGGGCCCAGTGATACCTCTCCGTCATACGGAGTGACAAATCCCAGTCTCGATCCGTGTCAACCCAACAGACACTTTCGGAGATACCTGTAATGCACCTTTATAGTCACCCAGTTACGTTGTGACGTTTGGTACACCCAAAGCACTCCTACGGTATCTGGGAGTTACACGATCTCATGGTCTAAGGAAGAGATACTTGACATTGTAAAAGCTCTAGCAAAACGAACTACACGATCTTGTGCTATGCTTAGGATTGGGTCTTGTCCATCGCATCATTCTCCTAATGATGTCATCTCGTTATCAACGACATCCAATGTCCATAGTTAGGAAACCATGACTAGCTGTTGATCAACGAGCTAGACAACTAGAGGCTCACTAGGGACATATTGTGGTCTATGTATTCACACGTGTATTACGAATTCCGGATAAGACAATTATCATGAACAAGGAAATATAATAATAATACTTTTATTATTGCCTCTAGGGCATATTTCCAACAGTCTCCCACTTGCACTAGAGTCAATAATCTAGTTACATTGTGATGAATCGAACACCCATAGAGTTCTGGTGTTGATCATGTTTTGCTCGCGGAAGAGGTTTAGTCAACGGATCTGTGATATTCAGATCCGTATGCACTTTGCAAATTTCTATGGCCCCATCTTGAACATTTTCACGAATGGAGTTGAAGCGACGCTTGATGTGCCTGGTCTTCTTGTGAAACCTGGGCTCCTTGGCAAGTGCAATAGCTCCAGTGTTGTCACAGAAGAGTTTGATCGGCTCCGACGCATTGGGTATGACTCCTAGGTCGGTGATGAACTCCTTCACCCAAATTGCTTCATGCGCTGCCTCTGAGGCTGCCATGTACTCTGCTTCACATGTAGATCCCGCCATGACGCTCTGCTTGCAGCTGCACCAGCTTACTGCTCCACCATTCAACATATACACGTATCCGGTTTGTGACTTTGAGTCATCCAGATCTGTGTCGAAGCTAGCGTCGACGTAACCCTTTACGATGAGCTCTTCGTCACCTCCATAAACGAGAAACATGTCCTTTGTCCTTTTCAGGTACTTCAGGATATTCTTGACCGCTGTCCAGTGTTCCTTGCCGGGATTACTTTGGTACCTTCCTACCAAACTTCCGGCAAGGTTTACATCAGGTCTGGTACACAGCATGGCATACATAATAGATCCTATGGCTGAGGCATAGGGGATGGCACTCATCTCTTCTTTATCTTTTGCCGTGGTCGGGCATTGAGCTAAGCTGAATTTCACACCTTGCAAAACAGGCAAGAACCCTTTCTTGGACTGATCCATTTTGAACTTCTTCAAAATCTTATCAAGGTATGTGCTTTGTTAAAGACCTATGAGGCGTCTCAATCTATCCCTATAGATTTTGATGCCTAATATGTAAGCAGCTTCTCCAAGGTCCTTCATTGAAAAACTCTTATTCAACTAGGCCTTAATGCTGTCCAAAAGTTCTATATCATTTCCCATCAAAAGTATGTCATCTACATATAATATGAGAAATGCTACAGAGCTCCCACTCACTTTCTTGTAAACGCAGGCTTCTCCATAAGTCTGTATAAACCCAAACGCTTTGATCATCTCATCAAAGCGAATATTCCAACTCCGAGATGCTTGCACCAGCCCATAAATGGATCGCTGGAGCTTTCATACCTTGTTCGCATTCTTAGGATTGACAAAACGTTCCGGCTGCATCATATACAGCTCTTCCTTAAGATAACCATTAAGGAATGCCGTTTTGACGTCCATCTGCCATATCTCATAATCATAGTATGCGGCAATTGCTAACATGATTCGGACGGACTTAAGCTTAGCTACGGGAGAGAAAGTCTCATCGTAGTCAATCCCTTGAACTTGTCGATAACCCTTAGCGACAAGTCGAGCTTTCTAGATGGTAACATTACCATCCGCGTCCGTCTTCTTCTTAAAGATCCATTTGTTTTCTATCGCTCGCCGATCATCGGGCAAGTCCGTCAAAGTCCATACTTTGTGTTCATACATGGATCCTATCTCGGATTGCATGGCTTCAAGCCATTTGTTGGAATCTGTGCCCGCCATCGCTTCTTCATAGTTCGAAGGTTCACCGTTGTCTAACAACATGATTTCCAAGACATGGTTGCCGTACCACTCTGGTGCGGAACGTGTCCTAGTGGACCTACGAAGTTCAGTAGCAACTTAATCCGAAGTACCTTGATCATCATCATTAATTTCCTCTCCAGTCAGTGTAGGCACCATAGGAACATTTTCCTGAGCTGCACTACTTACCGGTTCAAGAGGTTGTACTTCATCGAGTTCTACTTTCCTCCCACTTACTCCTTTCAAGAGAAACTCTTTTTCCAGAAAGGATCCGTTCTTGGCAACAAAGATATTGCCCTCGGATCTAAGGTAGAAGGTATGCCCAATGGTTTCCTTAGGGTATCCTATGAAGACGCATTTTTCCGACTTGGGTTCGAGCTTTTCAGGTTGAAGTTTCTTGACATAAGCATCGCATCCCCAAACTTTTAGAAACGACAGCTTAGGTTTCTTCCCAAACCATAATTCATACGGTGTCGTCTCAACGGATTTAGACGGTGCCCTATTTAAAGTGAATGTAGCTGTCTCTAGAGCGTATCCCCAAAATGATAGCGGTAAATCAGTAAGAGACATCATAGATCGCACCATATCCAATAGAGTGCGATTACGACGTTCGGACACACCGTTACGCTGAGGTGTTCCAGGCGGCATGAGTTTTGAAACGATTCCACATTTCCTTAAGTGTGTACCAAATTCGTGACATAAATATTCTCCTCCACGATCTGATCGCAAGAATTTTATCTTTCGGTCAAGTTGATTCTCTACTTCATTCTGAAATTCCTTGAACTTTTCAAAGGTCTCAGACTTGTGTTTCATCAAGTAGACATACCCATATCTACTCAAGTCATTAGTGAGAGTGAGAACATAACGATATCCTCCGCGAGCCTCGACACTCATTGGACCGCACACATCGGTATGTATGATTTCCAATAAGTTGGTTGCTCGCTCCATTGTTCCGGAGAACGGAGTCTTGGTCATCTTGCCCATGAGGCATGGTTCGCATGTGTCAAATGATTCATAATAGAGAGACTCCAAAAGTCCATCAGCATGGAGCTTCTTCATGCGCTTGACACCAATGTGACCAAGGCGGCAGTGCCACAAGTATGTGGGACTATCGTTATCAACTTTACATCTTTTGGTATTCACACTATGAACATGTGTAATATTACGTTCGAGATTCATTAAGAATAAACCATTGACCATCGGAGCATGACCATAAAACATTTCTCTCATATAAATAGAATAACCATTATTCTCGGATTTAAATGAGTAGCCATCTCGTATTAAACGAGATCCTGATACAATGTTCATGCTCAAACTTGGCACTGAATAAAAATTATTGAGGTTTAAAACTAATCCCGTAGGTAAATGTAGAGGTAGCGTGCCGACGGCGATCACATTGACCTTGGAACCATTCCCGACGCGCATCGTCACCTCGTCCTTCGCAAGTCTCCGCTTATTCCGCAGCTCCTGCTGTGAGTTACATATATGAGCAACGGCACCGGTATCAAATACCCAGGAGTTACTACGAGTACTAGTAAGGTACACATCAATTACATGTATATCAAATATACCTTTAGTGTTGCCGGCCTTCTTGTCTGCTAAGTATTTGGGGCAGTTCTGCTTCCAGTGACCCTTTCCTTTGCAATAAAAGCACTCAGTCTCAGGCTTGGGTCCATTCTTTGACTTCTTCCCGGCAACTGGCTTACCGGGCGCGGCAACATCCTTGCCGTCCTTCTTGAAGTTCTTCTTTCCCTTGCCCTTCTTGAACTTAGTGGTTTTATTGACCATCAACACTTGATGCTCCTTCTTAATTTCTACCTCTGCTGACTTCAGCATTGAAAATACTTCAGGAATAGTTTTCACCATCCCCTGCATATTGTAGTTCATCACAAAGCTCTTGTAGCTTGGTGGAAGCGACTGAAGGATTCTGTCAATGACCGCCTCGTCCGGGAGGTTAATGTCCAACTGGGACAGGCAGTTGTGCAACCCAGACATTTTGAGTATGTGCTCACTGACAGAACTATTTTCCTCCATCTTACAACTGTAGAACTTGTCAGAGACTTCATATCTCTCGACCCGGGCATGAGCTTGTCAAACTAGTTTCAGATCCTCGAACATCTCATATGCTCCGTGTCGCTCAAAACGCTTTTGGAGCCCCGGTTCTAAGCTGTAAAGTATGCCGCACTGAACGAGGGAGTAATCATCAGCACGAGACTGCCAAGCGTTCATAACGTCTTGGTTCTCTGGGATGGGTGCTTCACCTAGCGGTGCTTCTAGGACATATTGTTTCTTGGCAGCTATGAGGATAATCCTCAGGTTCTGGACCCAGTCCGAATAGTTGCTGCCATCATCTTTCAGCTTGGTTTTCTCTAGGAACGTGTTGAAGTTCATGGTGACATGAGCGTTGGCCATTTGATCTACAAGACATTTTGCAAAGATTTTAGACTATTGTTCATGATAATAAAGTTCATCTAATCAAATTATTTAACGAACTCCCACTCAGATTTGACATCCCTCTAGTCATCTAAGTGTTACATGATCCGAGTCGACTAGGCCGTGTCCGATCATCACGTGAGACGGACTAGTCATCGTCGGTGAACATCTCCATGTTGATCGTATCTTCCATACGACTCATGTTCGACCTTTCGGTCTCTTGTGTTCCGAGGCCATGTCTGTACATGCTAGGCTCGTCAAGTTAACCTAAGTGTATTGGATGTGTAAAACTGTCTTACACCCGTTGTATGTGAACGTAAGGATCTATCACACCCGATCATCACGTGGTGCTTCGAAACAACGAACTTTAGCAACGGTGCACAGTTAGGGAGGACACTTTCTTGAAATTGTTATGAGGGATCATCTTATTTACTACCGTCGTTCTAAGTAAACAAGATGCATAAACATAATAAACATCACATGCAATTATATAGTAGTGACATGATATGGCCAATATCATATAGCTCCATTGATCTCCATCTTCGGGGCTCCATGATCATCTTGTCACCGGCATGACACCATGATCTCCATCATCATGATCTTCATCATCGTGGCTTCATGAAGTTGTCACGCCAACGACTACTTCTACTTCTATGGCTAACGCGTTTAGCAATAAAGTAAAGTAATTTACATGGCGTTCTTCAATGACACGCAGGTCATACATAAATAAAGACAACTCCTATGGCTCCTGCCGGTTGTCATACTCATC
>NW_025236280.1:0-5419 GCF_018294505.1 Triticum aestivum | reverse complement strand
TCTTGCCATCAGCCATTTTCTTCAGCTGAGGATTTTGAACAATAGAATTCTCTGAAGAGGTATGCAATTTGTCTTCGAGGAACGCTGCAAATGAGTTAAGTTGATGAGAACCTAGTGCTTCAGCAACAGTTGACCTCTTGTCGATGCCATAACCAACCCTCTGAAGCTTTTGCCAGTAGACACATGGCAGGTTATGGTCCTGTAGAGAAATCAATAATATACAAGTCTCCTCTCCTAAAGCGTTCGAAGACTCTGGAATTGTCAGCTTCCATGATCACAACACAACGATACTTGCCAAAGACAACAACCATATCAAGATCACAAAGCATTGAGACAAACATGAGGTTGAATCCTAAGGACTCGACAAGCACGACTTTGTCCATTTGTCGATCCTTTGAGACCGTAACACTACCTAGACTCAATACCTTGCTTTTGCCTTTGTCAGCGTAGGTGATATGCTTCACATGCGATGGAGATAAAGTAGTGTCCATCAATAAGTTCCTGTCACCAGTCATGTGATTTGTACATCCACTGTCGAGGACCCACTCAGTGGCTTTGGTTTGATCATCCTGCAGATGAATTAGTGCATCTTATGAACTCATATACTTCATCAGTGAAGAATATGACATCAAATTCATCAGATCAATTTCATCAAGCAATAGAACAGATATAGCAGTATGAGGACTTGAGAAATGAAAATTCATTTCTTCATGATTAGCTTGCATCCTTTCAAGCATATTCAGGTCTCCAGCAAATTCTTCAGACATTTAAGTTCATCTGGAGACCTGACCCTGCATAAGATATTAGTTCTTTTTCTTCACCACCCACATCTGGCGGGGTGGTAAAGAGTTCATCATTCTGCGAGCTCCATAAGAGAAAGGTGGCACAGAAGCCAGTCCACTTCGTTTCACAGAAGATGGGTTAGAGTAAGCATATGAATAAGCAGAGATTCTTCGAGGACTTATGAACATAATGATTTGAAGAATAATGGACATATTCATAGACCTTAGGCTTTCCGTGCAAAACAGAAGTGTTAGCACGATGATGTTCATATGAGGATTTTGATCCATATGAGGAATTTGATCCCCGTGAGGAATTTGGTCCATATGAGGACTTGGATCCATATGAAGAATTTGATCTGGGGTTCCTATTCTTCACAGGTGGTGTCATGATGACATTCACCTGAAGACTTTCAAGGCACCTTTTGGGAATCCAGATTTTCTTCACAGGGGGTCGTACCTGCAGTTAGTGCCAACATATCTTGCAAATACTTATCATTCTGATTTTTGAACAGTTTATAGTTGGAGTCACATGACTCATCAGAAGAATATGAAGGTTCACAAGTAAAGCCAGATAAAGTGGATGGATCTACGGGAGGTCCTTTCGCAGAAACCCATGAGGTTTTGGGATACTGCTCAGGTTTCCAGTAGGTCCCATCAGCATTGAGTTTCCTCTCAAAGGCAATACCCTCTTTCCTAGGGTTCCTGTTGAGGATCTGCTTTTTAAGCATGTCACAAAGAGCCTGATGCCCTTTGAGGCTTTTGTACATGCCTGTCACATACAATTCCTTCAGCCCTGCATTGTCAGTGATACTAGTAGCATCCTCAGATGAGGAATTTGTGATAGCAGAGACAGTTGAAGAATTTGCAGCAATAGAAGCATTTGAACTTTCAGGTGAAGAATTGACAGATTCACGTTCAATGCATTTCAAAATGGTGGAATGAATTCATCCTGAGCGGCACTGATCTGTTGAGCAAGCAATGAATCACGTTCCTTCTAAAGATTTTCATAACTCACCCTTAGCATTTCAAGATCTTGATTTCTTTGAAGAAATTCATAAGAAAGCTTCTCATGATCAGATAGGAGAGTGTTATGATTACTTTGAAGGTTGTCTAGACTGAAGTCTCTGAAGATTATCAATCAAGGTTTGAGTGCGATCCATTTCTTCACCCAACAGGTCATCGCTTTTGTCTAGCATATTTTGAACCTTTTCAAAGCCTTTTGTTGTTTCACACCAATCTTAGCAAGTTTAGAATAGCTAGGCTTGAGGTTTTCATCCGATTCATCCTCACTTGATTCGGAGCAGGGATACTTGAGTACCTTGGCACCCTTTGCCATGAAGCAATAGGTGGGAGCGTAGTCATCATCGCCGTCGTCAGTAGTGTTGGGGAAGTCATTTTCCTCAGAGTTGAAGATGGACTTGCTGACGAAAGCAGTAGCGAGGGCTAGTCTCACCACACCAGAGTCTGACTCCTCAGATGCCTCCTCTTCCTCATTTTCCTCAGATTCAGCTTCAGAATCCATTTCCTTGCCAATGAATGCCCGAGCCTTTTTGGAGATGCTCTTCTTGTGAGATGAAGACTTTGAGGATTTTGACGATGAGGACTTTGAAGATTTCTTCTTCTTCTTTGAGTCATCAGAACTGTAATCCTTGTATTTCTTCTTCTTTGATTCCTTCTCCCACTAAGGAAAAACAGTAATGTAATGACCATGCTTCTTGCATTTGTGTCAAGTTCTCTTCTTGTAGTCACGGGATGAGGAATCTGATTTCATTTCATCACTTCTTGAGGATTTACCAAAGCGACCACGCCTTGAGAACTTCTGGAATTTCTTCACGAGCATTGCTAGCTCCTCGCTCAGTTCTTTAGGATCGCCAAGGCTACTACCAGAATCATCACCTTCAGATTCAGAGACAGCCTTGGCCTTCAGTGCACGTCATCTGCCATAGCTCGGTCCATAGAGATCTCTCTTCTAAGCAAGTTAGAACTCAGGAGTGTTTAGCCTCTCGGGGATGTCAGTGGGATCAAGTGACTTGTAGTCTCCACGTTCTTGTATCATCAGTGCCAGAGTGTCAAATGAGGAATCAAGCAATCTCAGCAATTTCTTCACCACCTCATGGTCGGTGGTGTCAGTGGCACCAAGTGCTTGAAGCTCATTTGAAATGTCAGTGAGGCGACCGAAGGTTTGCTGAACATTTTCATTGTCGAGTGTTTTGAAGCGGTTGAAGAGATTGCTAAGAACGTTAACTCGAGAGTCACATTGAGTTGAGACTCCTTCGTTGACCTTTGACAGTGTGTCCCAGATCTGCTTAGTTGTCTCCAAAGCAGTCACTCTGCCATACTGCCCTTTGCTCAGATGGCCACATATGATGTTCTTTGCTTGAGAGTCGAGTTTCTTGAATCTCTTCACATCAGCAGCATTGATTGTAGGAGTGACGGAGGGAACGCCATTTTCCACAACGTACCAGATACCGTTGTCAATTGCCTCGAGATGCATTCGCATCTTATTTTTCCAGTAGGGGTAGTCCGTCCCATTGAAGGTACGACACCCAGCAGAGACCTTGATCATACCTGCGGTCGACATAACTAAAACTCCAGGCGATTAAACCAAAATCACACGGAACAAGGGAGTACCTTGCTGTGATACCAATTGAAAGTGCGTTATATTGACTAGAGGGGGGTGAATAGGCGATTTTTACAAATTCGTCACTGAGGAATTTCAGGGTGAGGAAATTCCTTAGCAGCGAACTACTAAGCAGTGGAATAAGTACTCAGATACAAGCATAATAGAGCAGTAGCATAGTCATCATGATGAGATGAAAACAAGCACAGAGTACAAGTAGCGTAAACACAGGATAAGCAGGCTGAAGATAGAATGACTGAAGAACTGGGACTGAGGAAATGGAGAAAGTCTTTAGTCAAAGTATTCAAACAGTAATGATCAAGTACAACAGCATACGAATGAGGAAATGAAAGGGTTGAGGAAATGGAACCAGTAGCTCGGTGAAGACAGTGATTTGGTAGACCAGTTCCAACTGCTGTGACAGTCGTACATCTGGTTGGAGCGGCTAGGTATTTAAACCTGAGGACACACAGACCTCACCGTATTCTCCTTGAGCTAAGGTCACACAGACCTCGCCCAATCACTCGTGGTAAGTCTTCAGGTGACTTCCAAACCTTCACAGACTCGGTCACTCGGCGATCAACAATTTCCTCTTGGATGCTCTAGACCATGACGCCTAACCGTCTGGCGGATGCACAACCCTCAAAGGTAACAAGCATTGGTTCCACACAGGAACAATCTCTTCAGTGATGCTCAATCACTTTGGGTTTGTAGGTGTTTGGGTTTGGGTTTTTCCTCACTTGATGATTTTCGCTCAAAGTCCTCGGAGGAAGGATGCTCTCAAATGACAAGTGTTAGTTTCTCTCGGAGCAGCTAACCAGCTAGTGGTTGTAGGGGTGGCTATTTATAGCCTAGGGAACAGCCCGACATGATAAGACATAAATGCCCTTCAATGATATGACCGTTAGGTGGGAAGATATTTTGGGACAGCTGGCGCGTCGCACAACAACGGTCGGAAATTTGACTATCATATTCCTCGCATGAATATCAAGTCTTCAGGATCACACCAAATTCTTCACTTTCAAAGTCTTCAGAAAGCCAAAGTCTTGAGTTGAAGACATTCATTTTTAGGGGTCGACTTTCACTGTAAATATCAAACTCCTCATAGACTTATAGACCTGTGTACACTCACAAACGCATTAGTCCCTTAACCTATAAGTCTTCAATACACCAAAATCACTAAGGGGCACTAGATGCACTTACACCCAACACGACTGTGCTTCTAACTAGACTACAATAATTCAAAACAACTTAAAGCAAAACCCTATGTAAAAGAGATTCCCCAAAACAACTTAAAGCAAAATGTCATGTGCAAGAACCAAGGAATGATTAGTAAACATGTCACCAACACACATGCTAATAACATCGCATGTGTACTTTGAGCTAACAGGCAGAACTATCATTCTCCAGACATGAAAACATCCTCCATAGTGAAATACTACAGTGAGAAAACAGTTAATTTAAAGACAATCGTCCAATCAGTAATTCACATGCAAAGCAAGATAAAGGCAAATGAGAGAGTCCTTACTTCATTCGGTGGATTGCAAAACATATCATCCCATTAAAAGTCACTGATGTCATTCATGCGATCATTATGCACATGCTGATCAACAATACCTTCTTGTACAATGCGAATACTAGTTTTATCCCCGCCGTCAAGGTTGTGTGTCACTGTGACAATATTATCTCTTTGTAGGTTGGAAAGTGAGTAACTAGTTCTTCCACTATTAACCATATGAGTTTTGTCCTTAAAATTCTACCATTACCATGTCTAGAGTTGCCATTCAACATCATTCCTATTCATCTTGTGTTTCTTGCTATGTTGAATCGCATCATCTTCTCACTAATGTACTAATCCTCCCGCCCTTGACCATCTCAGACGGTGACATTGGAGAACTGACAAAGGCATTCCATATCCCAAAAAGCTTTTGTTGCTAGGTGAGTTAAATAGAACCATCTAATCACATAAGCCTGCCACTGATGTGGTGTCGCTTATGAATAGTGCCACTTCAAATTG
>NW_025236279.1:0-5419 GCF_018294505.1 Triticum aestivum | reverse complement strand
CCTTTCTGACTTCATTTGTTATTTTTCATGCATTTACTTATTATTTTGAGCTATAAGACCCTAAAATTGAAAAGCATTTCAAATGAACTCTGAAAAGGTTGAAAGTTAGCATGGTATCATCATTTCATCCACATAGCATATGCAAGAAAGTTGAGAGGGTTACGGCAAAAATTGGATGCACTGCGTGTACAAAATGGACAATCTCTTTCGAAATATCAGGGTTACATACGGAAACTCGTCTGTTACTATGGGATTTCATTTTTTTAAACTTATTTGAACTCCTGACTTTTTGTGTGTTCAAAATGCACCATTCAAAGCCACATCATCAATTTTTAACCCTTTCTGCCTTCATTTGTTATTTTTCATGCATTTACTGCTTATTTTGAGCTATAAGACCCTGAAATTGAAAAGCGTTTCAAATGAACTCTGAAAAGATTGAAAGTTGGCATGGTATCATCATTTCATCCACATAGCATGTGAAAGAAAGTAGGGAGGGTTACGACAAAAATTAGATGCACTTCGTGTACAAAATGGATAATCTCTTTCGAAGTATCAGGGTTTCATACGGAAACTCATCTGTTACAAAGGGATTTCAATTTTTGAACTTATTTGAACTCCAGACTTTTTGTGTGTTCAAAATGCACTATTCAAAGCCACATCATCAATTTTCAACCCTTTCTGACTTCATTTGTTATTTTTCATGCATTTACTTATTATTTTGAGCTATAAGACCCTAAAATTGAAAAGCATTTCAAATGAACTCTGAAAAGGTTGAAAGTTGGCATGGTATCATCATTTCATCCACATAGCATATGCAAGAAAGTTGAGAGGGTTATGGCAAAAATTGGATGCACTGCGTGTACAAAATGGACAATCTCTTTCGAAGTATCAGGGTTACATACGGAAACTCGTCTGTTACAATGGGATTTCATTTTTTAAACTTATTTGAACTCCTGACTTTTTGTGTGTTCAAAATGCACCATTCAAAGCCACATCATCAATTTTGAACCCTTTCTGACTTCATTTGTTATTTTTCATTCATTTACTGCTTATTTTGAGCTATAAGACCCTGAAATTGAAAAGCATTTCAAATGAACTCTGAAAAGGTTGAATGTTGGCATGGTATCATCATTTCATCCACATAGCATGTGAAAGAAAGTAGGGAGGGTTACGACAAAAATTAGATGCACTTCGTGTACAAAATGGACAATCTCTTTCGAAGTATCAGGGTTTCATACGGAAACTCATCTGTTACAAAGGGATTTCAATTTTTGAACTTATTTGAACTCCAGACTTTTTGTGTGTTCAAAATGCACTATTCAAAGCCACATCATCAATTTTCAACCCTTTCTGACTTCATTTGTTATTTTTCATGCATTTACTTATTATTTTGAGCTATAAGACCCTAAAATTGAAAAGCATTTCAAATGAACTCTGAAAAGGTTGAAAGTTAGCATGGTATCATCATTTCATCCACATAGCATATGCAAGAAAGTTGAGAGGGTTACGGCAAAAATTGGATGCACTGCGTGTACAAAATGGACAATCTCTTTCGAAGTATCAGGGTTACATACGGAAACTCGTCTGTTACTATGGGATTTCATTTTTTTAAACTTATTTGAACTCCTGACTTTTTGTGTGTTCAAAATGCACCATTCAAAGCCACATCATCCATTTTTAACCCTTTCTGCCTTCATTTGTTATTTTTCATGCATTTACTGCTTATTTTGAGCTATAAGACCCTGAAATTGAAATGCGTTTCAAATGAACTCTGAAAAGATTGAAAGTTGGCATGGTATCATCATTTCATCCACATAGCATGTGAAAGAAAGTAGGGAGGGTTACGACAAAAATTAGATGCACTTCGTGTACAAAATGGACAATCTCTTTCGAAGTATCAGGGTTTCATACGGAAACTCATCTGTTACAAAGGGATTTCAATTTTTGAACTTATTTGAACTCCAGACTTTTTGTGTGGTCAAAATGCACTATTCAAAGCCACATCATCAATTTTCAACCCTTTCTGACTTCATTTGTTATTTTTCATGCATTTACTTATTATTTTGAGCTATAAGACCCTAAAATTGAAAAGCATTTCAAATGAACTCTGAAAAGGTTGAAAGTTGGCATGGTATCATCATTTCATCCACATAGCATATGCAAGAAAGTTGAGAGGGTTATGGCAAAAATTGGATGCACTGCGTGTACAAAATGGACAATCTCTTTCGAAGTATCAGGGTTACATACGGAAACTCGTCTGTTACAATGGGATTTCATTTTTTAAACTTATTTGAACTCCTGACTTTTTGTGTGTTCAAAATGCACCATTCAAAGCCACATCATCAATTTTTAACCCTTTTTGACTTCATTTGTTATTTTTCATGCATTTACTGCTTATTTTCAGCTATAAGACCCTGAAATTGAAAAGCATTTCAAATGAACTCTGAAAAGGTTGAATGTTGGCATGGTATCATCATTTCATCCACATAGCATGTGAAAGAAAGTAGGGAGGGTTACGACAAAAATTAGATGCACTTCGTGTACAAAATGGACAATCTCTTTCGAAGTATCAGGGTTTCATACGGAAACTCATCTGTTACAAAGGGATTTCAATTTTTGAACTTATTTGAACTCCAGACTTTTTATGTGTTCAAAATGCACTATTCAAAGCCACATCATCAATTTTCAACCCTTTCTGACTTCATTTGTTATTTTTCATGCATTTACTTATTATTTTGAGCTATAAGACCCTAAAATTGAAAAGCATTTCAAATGAACTCTGAAAAGGTTGAAAGTTGGCATGGTATCATCATTTCATCCACATAGCATATGCAAGAAAGTTGAGAGGGTTACGGCAAAAATTGGATGCACTGCGTGTTTAAAATGGACAATCTCTTTCGAAGTATCAGGGTTACATACGGAAACTTGTCTGTTACTATGGGATTTCATTTTTTTAAACTTATTTGAACTCCTGACTTTTTGTGTGTTCAAAATGTACCATTCAAAGCCACATCATCAATTTTTAACCCTTTCTGACTTCATTTGTTATTTTTCATGCATTTACTGCTTATTTTGAGCTATAAGACCCTGAAATTGAAAAGCGTTTCAAATGAACTCTGAAAAGGTTGAAAGTTGGCATGGTATCATCATTTCATCCACATAGCATGTGAAAGAAAGTAGGGAGGGTTACGACAAAAATTAGATGCACTTCGTGTACAAAATGGACAATCTCTTTCGAAGTATCAGGGTTTCATACGGAAACTCATCTGTTACAAAGGGATTTCAATTTTTGAACTTATTTGAACTCCAGACTTTTTGTGTGTTCAAAATGCACTATTCAAAGCCACCTCATCAATTTTCAACCCTTTCTGACTTCATTTGTTATTTTTCATGTATTTACTTATTATTTTGAGCTATTAGACCCTAAAATTGAAAAGCATTTCAAATGAACTCTGAAAAGGTTGAAAGTTGGCACGGTATCATCATTTCATCCACATAGCATATGCAAGAAAGTTGAGAGGGTTACGGCAAAAATTGGATGCACTGCGTGTACAAAATGGACAATCTCTTTCGAAGTATCAGGGTTACATACGGAAACTCGTCTGTTACAATGGGATTTCATTTTTTTAAACTTATTTGAACTCCTGACTTTTTGTGTGTTCAAAATGCACCATTCAAAGCCACATCATCAATTTTTAACCCTTTCCGACTTCATTTGTTATTTTTCATGCATTTACTGCTTATTTTGAGCTATAAGACCCTGAAATTGAAAAGCGTTTCAAATGAACTCTGAAAAGGTTGAATGTTGGCATGGTATCATCATTTCATCCACATAGCATGTGAAAGAAAGTAGGGAGGGTTACGACAAAAATTAGATGCACGTCGTGTACAAAATGGACAATCTCTTTCGAAGTATCAGGGTTTCATACGGAAACTCATCTGTTACAAAGGGATTTCAATTTTTGAACTTATTTGAACTCCAGACTTTTTGTGTGTTCAAAATGCACTATTCAAAGCCACATCATCAATTTTCAACCCTTTCTGACTTCATTTGTTATTTTTCATGCATTTACTTATTATTTTGAGCTATAAGACCCTAAAATTGAAAAGCATTTCAAATGAACTCTGAAAAGGTTGAAAGTTGGCATGGTATCATCATTTCATCCACATAGCATATGCAAGAAAGTTGAGAGGGTTATGGCAAAAATTGGATGCACTGCGTGTACAAAATGGACAATCTCTTTCGAAGTATCAGGGTTACATACGGAAACTCGTCTGTTACAATGGGATTTCATTTTTTAAACTTATTTGAACTCCTGACTTTTTGTGTGTTCAAAATGCACCATTCAAAGCCACATCATCAATTTTGAACCCTTTCTGACTTCATTTGTTATTTTTCATTCATTTACTGCTTATTTTGAGCTATAAGACCCTGAAATTGAAAAGCATTTCAAATGAACTCTGAAAAGGTTGAATGTTGGCATGGTATCATCATTTCATCCACATAGCATGTGAAAGAAAGTAGGGAGGGTTACGACAAAAATTAGATGCACTTCGTGTACAAAATGGACAATCTCTTTCGAAGTATCAGGGTTTCATACGGAAACTCATCTGTTACAAAGGGATTTCAATTTTTGAACTTATTTGAACTCCAGACTTTTTGTGTGTTCAAAATGCACTATTCAAAGCCACATCATCAATTTTCAACCCTTTCTGACTTCATTTGTTATTTTTCATGCATTTACTTATTATTTTGAGCTATAAGACCCTAAAATTGAAAAGCATTTCAAATGAACTCTGAAAAGGTTGAAAGTTGGCATGGTATCATCATTTCATCCACATAGCATATGCAAGAAAGTTGAGAGGGTTACGGCAAAAATTGGATGCACTGCGTGTACAAAATGGACAATCTCTTTCGAAGTATCAGGGTTACATACGGAAACTCGTCTGTTACTAAGGGATTTCATTTTTTTAAACTTATTTGAACTCCTGACTTTTTGTGTGTTCAAAATGCACCATTCAAAGCCACATCATCAATTTTTAACCCTTTCTGCCTTCATTTGTTATTTTTCATGCATTTACTGCTTATTTTGAGATATAAGACCCTGAAATTGAAAAGCGTTTCAAATGAACTCTGAAAAGGTTGAAAGTTGGCATGGTATCATCATTTCATCCACATAGCATGTGAAAGAAAGTAGGGAGGGTTACGACAAAAATTAGATGCACTACGTGTACAAAATGGACAATCTCTTTCGAAGTATCAGGGTTTCATACGGAAACTCATCTGTTACAAAGGGATTTCAATTTTTGAACTTATTTGAACTCCAGACTTTTTGTGTGTTCAAAATGCACTATTCAAAGCCACATCATCAATTTTCAACCCTTTCTGACTTCATTTGTTAGTTTTCATGCATTTACT
>NW_025236278.1:0-5419 GCF_018294505.1 Triticum aestivum | reverse complement strand
TATGTACTCTATATGTATGTTTCAAAATATTTGAAATTCTAGGCTTCTCCTAAGGCACACTTCCTATATTTGACCAAGTTTGTCATACTAAAATATGCTAATATCTACAACATCAAATATAGCTTAGTATTTTGCTTCTTTGGTTGTGCTGGCTTTCTTGCCTCTGCACAAGGGGTGGGCTATGGGTTGGGCTTCACATTTGGTATGAGCGTCCCAGGGCTCTTCAATTTTTCTCGGGGTACTTGGCTTCTAGACCAACTTCTAATTGACTCCTCTTGTGCTTGCACGTGTTGTTTTGTGGAGGAGAATATCTTGGTGAAGAAAAATAGAATGGCAATACGAGCTTCTATCTTAGACCTCACAGTGGATATTGCTGACATGACATAGTATTAACCTAGGAAGGAGCAATACTAGTATCTTCTCATCATACCGTATCGTAATGAATACTCCCTCAATACCAAAATATAGTACGTACGCACGCACTTCCCGAGATCCAACTTTGACCATAAATTTAACCAACGAGACCGATTGCGACGGGAGAAAAAATTATATAATTGAAAACTTTTTTTGAATACGAATTCATTGGTATAACTTTTGCTCCCGACGTAGTCGGTCTCGTTGGTTAAATCTATGGTCAAAGTTGAAGCACGGAAATAGAGCAAGCACTATATTTTGGAATAGAGGGAGTAATAGGTTATTACGTGTCACGCAAAACAACAAATAAACACATCTAAAATATCAACACATGATACTATCCACTATAAAGGTAGTATTATACAATAGTATTCTATGAATAATACTAGTGGACGATACCCCCACAATGAGCAGCTTTTGGGAAACTCCAATAGTTGTTGTGGTGCCAGATAGGATATGTGATGATGTGGCGGAGAATAAATGAGGAGAGAAATCCAAGTTTATGAACTTGAATCAACAATCCTTGTACAAGCTCAAGATGCAAAGAGAGAACAACCTTTTTTTATTATCTCATTTTCTGGTGAAGAACTTAAAATTGTGTAATAACTTTATTAGGTCCACGCACTAACTAAAGCTGTATAATTAGCAAAATAATGGCTGATCTGCATTCCCTCAAAATTCATGGAAAAAGAGACAAAAAAAATTCCCCGATGAGAGCAAAAGTTGGTCCATGTTAGCAGGGGCGTGCCGTAGGAAGTCTGCCTAAACAGGAGTTAGAATACGGAACGACAGAAAAGCCTCATGAAAAATTACAATGTATGGAAACAATAGAATTGTATCACACGCGCACACAGAGAGAGGTATAAAACAAAAGCATTTAATGTACATGAAGTAAACATATGTCTTTACCTGAGCTGCTAGTTGCTAGCTTCAAGGATGTATCTCGGATGGCCAAATTTGAGAGAAGCTAAATGGCAAATGGGATGCTCGTTAATGCTATGACCACGGAGGGCTCAAGTATAAATACAGGCAAGAGGGAAGCCATATGTTACCCCACCAGTTAATTTACTTAAGAAGGGGCTCTTTAACTAGAACATGTATGTATATTCATTGATCATGCAACATAAGATTTCAAAATTAGGCCGACCGGCGACCAAGACCGATAGCATGCATTCATATGATCGATAAGAATGCGCCAAGACTAAAAATCGTCGTGCACCAACTGTTATGTTTAATTTACATAAGAACATACTCTTTAGTTAGTACTTCATCCGATCTAAAATAAGTGTCAGAGGAAGTATGATATTCATGAACATGCAACATAAGAATTTAAAAATAGCATTAAATTAAAACTGGCCGATGACCAAGACTGACCACGTCGGTATACATAATCTATACAAATGCGCCAAGGACTGAAAACAGTCATGTACCAACCATTCTTTTCTTATTGGTTTGAAGGCGTCAAGGGCCGAAAACAATCATTTTCCAACATATCATTTTTATATAGATTTGAATGCGTCAAGGACGAAAACAATCATGTACAAACAATTATTTTTATTGATTTGAAGGAGTCAAGGGCTGAAAACAATCATGTACCCACAACTTATTTTACTACCAAGTGTTAGCATTGAGTGAATAAAGGAGCAACTTGTAATAATATAGTGACTACGGGGTACTCACTGTTCTTTTGAACTAACATCGTACAACAAGCATAAAGGTATTGAACATTCATTGTTACGATGACAAATCACAGTGCCCATCAAATCCATCAATCCCTCTCTTCGACTCCACATTGACCACCTCTAGCTCCACCCTACGATATTATGATGGCGCGTATAGAACAAAATGAACAAATATTACGAAAAGGCAGCTTGGTGTTTTTGCCTCCTGTTGGCGGCGCCGCCGGTCTGCCACATCTTTTGTGGCTCTTGGGCCATGAGTGCGCGTTGGATCCTGGTCCTTGCTGGCGGGAGGGCTCCGTTTTAGGTGCTTCTTCAAGTTTGTTAGAGTTGTGTCCTGCTCAGGAAGACGAGACGGCGACGGCTTCTTGAAGATGGAATATGATTCTCCTCACCTAGCTCCCGTTCCGGTGGTGTGTCTAGCATCGTCGGAGGGCGCGTGGAGGTGTATCTCTGGCGGATCTCACGGAATACAGTCGGTGGTTGTCTTTGGTGGATCCGATCGCATCCGGTCTTTCTTTGTCTTTGTTCATGTGTCTTCAAGTTGGATCCTTCTGACCTAAGCTTTTCTTCATCGGCGTCTGGTGTGTTGGTCCTATGGGACCTTAGCACGACGACTTCCCGACTGTCTTCTACAACATGTTCTGCCCGGCTTTGGCGAGGGAGGGGCGATAATGGCGGCGGGCCTTCAGCTCGCTCCAGTTTATAGTCGTCGCTAGGTGGTCTACGAATCTAGTTGTAATTTTATCATTTCTTGTGTTTGTTGTACTGCCATGATCGGAGATGAATAGATCGAAAGTTTCCCGCAAAAAAAAAGTTTGTTCGTGCCTTAACAAAGTATAGAAGTATAATCACACAGGGGCATTAAGAATCAATTATAACGTTTCCAATTACTTGTTTGTGCTTTCGTAGACAAGAAGAGGAAGAGAGCCGAATCGATTCATAATTTCCTCAAATCGCCATGGCTTCAGGAGAGAGCTGAATCAGATTATTTCGTGGTTAATAAATTGTAGAAGTATAATCCTAACTAAGGCTAAAAAATTCCATTGATGAAATGAGGTAAGCAAAAAATATCTAATTCCAAACCTTTAGAATTTCTTAATACATCATATCTAATAATTATTCACCGTTGAGTGCATCAGGTGGTTAATGTTTTAAGCATGTCCCTTTAGACGAAAGAGTGAATATAAGGATTCCAAGAACCAAGGTAATAGCGAGACCATAATTTAATTAATATCCAAGCTCCTAATCAAAAAAAAATGTCCTCCAAGAGACTGAGCCGGCATATCGTCTTGAGATTTTACGAAGTCACGTAGACGCCTCGTAGTCGACGGGAACGACTTCTCCCGCTGAACGCGATTACCGAAAATTCTGAAATAAATCTAGGATAAATGCTAGCACCAGGACTTGAACCCTGGTGGACCGGAGATACCAATGTCCTCCTAACCATCCAACCACAGCTTGGTTCGCGATCATTGTCGTTTTACGTGCTGGGGCTGCCATATGTTTGACGATGATGTCTTGGTGCCTTGTTCGGAACTTCACACTTGTAAATTAACAACTTGTTTTGTGGTTTGGTTATTCAAAATCATGTCGTAAGCCATGACAACATCATCTAGCAACTTGGACTTGTGATGCTCACAAGTTATCGGTTGGGCATGCCGTATCAGGTCACTCTTATTTGTTTTGTCTTAACTGTTACTAGTATCATTTCTAGGCAATATGTTAGCTAAGCCGTCCCTCTAAACTTTTTTTTAAATACTATACATGGCAAACACTCATATGTACATACATACATACAATCATCGGTTTTGCTAGAAACCGACACATCATTTTGAGATTGATAAAGTCACCGACGGGAACGTCTGCTCGTACTGAACGCACACTGTCAATAGGTCTGATATAAATTCTGAAAAATTCGAGCACTGGTGTAAGTCTATGACTTGAACTCTGATGGCCAGGGATATCATTCTCCTTATAATTATCTAACCACAGGTTGGTTCGCCAGTCACTCCCAACTTGGTTGATAATAACTAGGTTCGTAATTATATATACATCAGTAGTTTAGATAGATGTATATTAACTTGGCAAACAAGGGGAGTTCTAATATATATTTGGGTCGCTGTTCTCCCCTTGTTAATATACATCTAACCAAGAAGCTCAGGCTATCATATGTACGCGTGTGATTCCGACGGGCAGCCTCTGGTGGAGGTGTTCTCCGTCCGCGTCCACGGCGGTGAAGCCCCCACCGGCACCGTCAGCGTCTTCGACGGCAAGCGCGGGCAGATCATCTACAACAACACCCCGGAGCATCCCCACAAACCAGCTGCTTCTTCCCGCCACCGGAGTTCCGGCAAGCTCCCGCTGACGGGCCCCTACCGAGCCATCTCTGCAGACGGGTGCGTCGCCATCGTGCTCGACCTCCAAGGTCGCTGCCAGAACAAGGCAGCACCGTCGCCGTCTTCTTCTTCATCGTCGTACGTGTCTGAGATACTTGTGGACGTCTACGACGAGAACACAAGGTACGACGAGGCCATCACCCATGACGACGGCTTCCTACAGGTGAGGTACGCGCTGCTGAGCGACGCCGTGGAAGCCATCGTCGAGGTGAAGCTCCTCCGGCCACGAGCCAGCGGCACGGTCCGCGGGACGGTCGTCGCTCGCACTGTCCTAGGCGAGGTGGTGCTCTTCGACGTCGGCGAGACCACCATGAGCATCGGCATGCAGGAGCTCACCGGCACCCTCCCGCTCGCCAGGTCGGTCGTCGCCGTCCAGCTGACGTCGTTGCTAACGATCGAAGTAGATCTGCGTCTCGATGGCGACGAGACCATGAGTGGATCTGTTGCGTGCCAACCCAAACCCGGTACCAAGGAAGTTCGTGGCCTCGCTGGTGGTGAGGTGGAGGTGACCGTCACATGGTTAGACTAGTCGCTCCATCCATCCTCTCGCGTTGAATTCCTGTCGAAAGTATATACAAATTGCGGTGTTGAACTTGGGTTAATTAGTGGGTAGTAATAGGATTAGTAGCCCGGGCCTCTCGGAAAAGAATAGGACTAGTTAGGTTTGTAACCTTCGCTTCTAAAAGCATGTTGCTTTTTGTTGACACCAGATTTTGGCATGGTCAAGAACTTAAATAATATGTCCTCAAATGAAGAAGTGATCTACATAAAAAAGTTCCGTGTTGTCGATATAAACATCTTTGTAGTTTGGGTCATCGCCATCCGATCTCATCTCGAAGGCCGAAGTTGTGTTTGAAATACTGAGATTTTGTATTCAAAACACTATTCGGCTCATTACGCCCTCAAGACAGCCTCATATGGAAAAAT
>NW_025236277.1:0-5421 GCF_018294505.1 Triticum aestivum | reverse complement strand
GTGAAAAAATATCACAAGCCAGCCAACCCTATAGTATGAGCGAATGATAGTGGTACCTCTTGATGACATGACAATCTGATATAACCAGCTGCTCTAATATGTTTTCTTCTTTTGCAGATAAAAAAGATCTGAAAGTGAAAAATGTGCTGACTACAACAATCTCATCGAATGCCTTGATGCCCATCTTACCTAAATTGATTTGATCGACTACCGAGGCAGCATATCTGAGATTAAATTGGCTAGGTTCTTTGTTCTGGAGGCAAGTGTGCTCAAGGTAATGAGGTTTGGCGTTCTCTGGTGCAACAATGAATGGCGTGCTGATCACCGCAAGCGTCTAAGCCTAAATGACAAAGTCTCCGCAGAAGCTGAATTTGTTTTTGAAACATCAAGTGGTCAGAGACTCGAAAATTTATTTCCCCATTAGTGACTTGTTAGGGTGGTGGATTTTAGTTTGTACGATAATGCTGCATCCACCTAAAGTAACAAATGTTCTTACGTAGACTTCCTAGTAATTACCTCTTCGTAGGTGCAGCATTACTCCTAAAATTTGTAATATCCGTTTGAAACTTGTAATATTGCCGTGTCCTATTCCCACGTTTTCAAAATCCTGTGAATCAAAGAGGTCCTGAGTTGGTGATGATGTTGTGCCTGCCATGTTTCACGAATAGCCATCGGATCTATATTTGACGCACACAAACCAAACTTCTCCAGTTTTGCAAAAAGATGCCCGCACTTGTTCCCTATTTACAAACAACTCCTTGTCTCTCACAATCAGCCTTATCTCCTCCCCACCACATCTAGAAGGCCATGGAAAAATCTGGCGTGATGGCTGCTGCCGGCGCCATCCACCCCAATCTTGGTGTTCCATGCAATGCATGGGCATCTACGCACGGAAAATTATGTCGAACACGGCTAGTTGTAAGCATGCTAGCTCTACAGCCATGATGATAGTGAATGCAGACGGTGAGGCTGACTATGGTATGCCGAACACGGCGCCTATACTCTGGTGTCATCTCCGGTGCAGGGTCTTGATACTTCACTGTGAGGAGCAGCACGTAATAATTTGACCAACGGGTAGTACCGTTCTACTACATTGGTAGTACTACTACCACCACCGTCTGGATTTAGTAGTAGTACCACGTCCATCTTGATTTAGTATTTGACTAGCAATATCTTGTAATGCATGTCACAAAAAATGTACTACTCCCTCTGTAAATAAATACATGGTGTATTGTTTTATTCCTATCGGCGAGAGAACTTAATGTGTTTTTGCTAATTAATAGGATTACATGACATGAACTAACCACTGCATGTCATGTTTAGTAGTCTCAAGATAGGGGAGATCAACCTGCTCCAGGACCATTGGGTTCCTTGTAATGATGTTATTAGTTGAGTCGGGAATGGTCTTGAATGAACCTGCGATGCTAGCTGAGGTGATCACGTCGCACCGATCAATGAGTTCCTCCACCACGTCATCTTTCATATCAGGGCAAGAAAATGGGGTCGTTTCTGGTTTGTTCCCTCCATGGAGAATACGATCAAACAATGGTAGAAGGAAGGGTGAAGGCAAATGGAGGAGGGAGGAAGAGCGTGCGACAACAGTTCCAAATCGAGAGGGAACGGCGAAGAGGCGGTGGACGGTAGCCATTGTACACGAAGAGGCGCCCCGGCCTACATAGACGTCTGTTCAGAAATTGTACAAAAAGACTCACCGCCGTCTCACTGACATGTTGGAACGGGACCACATGTCAACGAAACATGGTGTGTCATTTCTCGTGCAAAATGTGATCTGCCGCATTGTTTCTTGACTTTATTTTTTTAATGGCGTGTCGTTCAGTTTTGAAGCACGACTAACTGGTACTGTATGCAGAGAAAATATAAACTACTCTACGAATACTTCACCTCTAGTACTAGTAGTATAAAAAAGATCTATAGGTTGCAGCTTTAGTGCTTTCTTGCTAAGGGCTGCACACTTGCTTCTCACACTATCACCCTCTCTCCAAATCTAAAAAAGACTTCCTCTCTCTCCCTCCTCACGGGTGGTCACAGATCCGCTGGGGAAGAAAAGTAAGTGCTGCGTTGACGCACTCGTTGTCGGCGAGAGAGGTCACGCACTGACGACAAGGCCATCCTCTCAGACCTAGCACCCGCGCGGGATGGCCTCCGTCCCAAAGCTCGCTGCTGTAGTGTGTGCGGAGGACGATGACCACTAGTGAAGCCACTTCCCGCCGACCCTCAGGTATGCTACCTCTTTTCAAATTATACACTTGTTCTATTGCCCCATTTTCCACGTCGCTGCATGTGGATCTTTTTCCACTCCACCATCTTCCCAATTTGCTATCCTCTGCTCTGGTGGTCATGTAGACGAAAATCTTAATTTGTACTATTAAAGGAAACCCTACTTCATGCAAACTAATCCATGTATAGGTTGAATAAGGAAAGGAAGTGAGAGTGTACTGTCCAAGAGAGTAGGCATCAAACCCGAACCTAGGTTGAAAAGGGGAAAATCAGTAGCTAAGGAATGAGTCTCGTGTCTCTTGATTGAAGATGGGAAGAAAGGCATGAGAACGCAATAGAGAATGACCAGGTCGATCGGTTTGTTGTCCTCACATAGGAAAAAGGAGGTGAGGGAGTCCCGGACTAGGGGATGTCCGGATAGCCGAACTATCATCATCGGCCGGACTCCAAGACTATGAAGATACAAGACTGAAGACTTCGTCCCGTGTCCAGATGGGACTTTCCATGGTGTGGAAGGCAAGCTTGGTGATACGGAGATGTAGATCTCCTACCATTGTAACTGACTCTGTGTAACCCTAGCCCTCTCCGGTGTTTATATAAACCGGATGGCTTTAGTCCATAGGACGAACAACAACCATACCATTGGCTAGCTTCTAGGGTTTAGCCTCCTTGATCTCGTGGTAGATCTACTCTTGTAACCCACATCATTGATATTAATCAAGCAGGACGTAGGGTTTTACCTCCATCAAGAGGGCCCGAACCTAGGTAAAAACATCGTGTCCCTCGTCTCCTGTTACCATCCGCCTAGACGCACAGTTCGGGACCCCCTACCCGAGATCCGCCGGTTTTGACACCGACATTGGCGCTTTCATTGAGAGTTCCTCTGTGTCATCACCGATAGGCTCGATGGCTTCTTCGATCATCATCAACGACACAGTCCAGGGTGAGACCCTCCTCCCCGGACAGATCTTCGTATTCGGTGGCTTTGCACTGCAGGGCAATTCGCTTGGCCATCTAGAGCATATCGAAAGTTACGCCCCGGGCCATCAGGTCAGATTTGGAAGTTTGAACTTCACGGCTGACATCCACGGGGACTTGATCCTCGACGGATTCGAGCCACATCGGAGCGTGTCGTACTGTCACGATGGGCATGATTTAGCTCTGCAGCCGGACGGTACCCTGGAGGCCGCACTCGAAACCACTCCGATCTTCAATTCGGAGCCAGCTCCGCAGATCGAGGATGGATGCCTAGACACCGCCTCGGGGGCTGCAACCTCTACGGCGATAGAGCCGAACACCGATCTTGTCCCCCATGAAGCTCGTGACTCCGAGGTGCCGGACTCCTTGCCGGACTCCGGACCTCCCGCGCCCCCTCCAGTCGAATCCGATTGGGCGCCGATCATGGAGTTCACCGCGGAGGACATCTTTCAACACTCACCTTTTGGCGACATCTTGAGTTCGTTAAAGTACCTCTCGTTATCAGGAGAGGCCTGGCTGGACTGCTGCCAGGACGGTTGGGATGCGGACGACGAAGAAATTTAGAGCCCACCCACCACCCACTTGATACCACTGTTGACGATCTAACCGACATGCTAGATTACGACTCTGAGGACAGCGATGGTATGGACGATGATGCCGGAGACGACCAAGAACCAGCGCCACCGGGCACTGGAAAGCCACCTCTTCATACGACATATACATGGTGGATATCCCAAAGGATGGGAACGGCGAAGGAATAGCGGAGGATGACCCCTCCAAGAAACAGCCCAAGCGCCGGCGTCAGCGGCGCCGCTCTAAATCCCGCCATAGCAAGAATGAGGATTCCGGCACCGGAGACAATAATACACCGGATAGCGCCGAAGACAACCCACTCCAGCAAGATCTAGCACAGGAGGAGGGGGACGCCAGCCCTCATGAGAGAGCGGCCTAAGAAGAGGTAGAGGACTATATGCCTCCCTCCGGAGACGAGGCAAGCCTCGACGACGAGGAATTCGTCGTACCTGAGGATCCCGTCGAACAGGAGCGTTTCAAACGCAGGCTTATGGCCACGGCAAACAGCCTCAAGAAAAAGCAGCAGCAGCTTAGAGCTGATCAAGATCTGCTAGCCGACAGATGGACTGAAGTCCTCGCGGCCGAAGAGCATGAACTCGAACGCCCCTCCAAAAGCTACCCCAAACGTCAGCTGCTCCCCCGATTAAAGGTGGAGGCATATGATCCCGCTTCACCAGGAGACAATACGGCTGATCGACCACCCCGTGGTCGCGACAGGGAGGCCTCAAGGCCCTTCACAAGACTCGTACCCCGGCATCGCCCGAAAAGCACAAGGCCATAGGGGAACACTCCGGACCTGCGAGACATATTTGAGGATAAGGCAATACAATCAAGATCGATCTATGGATCACGTGTGCGCCCCACGATACGTGACGATCACCGTCACCCCGGACACAGTAAGTCCGGCCGGGCCGAACACAACAGACAAAGCTCTTTTGAGCTCCGTCGCGATATCCCCAGTACAGAGGCGCCGCACACCCATTGTGCTTCACAGATGAGGTAATGGATCATCAAATCCCAGAAGGGTTTAAACCCATCAATATTGAATCTTATGATGGCAGAACAGACCCCGTGGTCTGGATTGAGGACTATCTCCTCCACATCCACATGGCCCGTGGAGACGATCTCCACGCCATGAAATATCTCCCACTCAAACTTAAAGGACCAGCCCAGCACTGGCTTAACAGCTTGCCAGCAGAGTCAATCGGGAGTTGGGTGGACCTGGAAGCCGCATTCCTCGATAACTTCCAAGGCACGTATGTGCGACCACCAGATGCAGATGACCTAAGCCACATAATTCAGCAGCCAGACGAGTCGGCCAGACAATTCTGGACACGGTTCTTAACCAAGAAAAACCAAATCGTCGACTGTCCGGATGCCGAGGCCCCCGCGGCCTTCAAGCATAACATCCGCGACGAATGGCTTGCCCGGCACCTGGGACAGGAAAAGCCGAAATCCATGGCAGCCCTTACATCACTCATGACCCGCTTCTGTGCGGGTGAGGACAGCTGGCTAGCACGCAGCAACAACCTCAACAAAAATTCTGGCAGTCCGGATATCAAGGACCGTAGTGGCAGGTCGCATCGAAACAAAAACAAACGCTGCATTAACGGCGATAACAGTGAGGATACG
>NW_025236276.1:0-5421 GCF_018294505.1 Triticum aestivum | reverse complement strand
GTGAAAAAATATCACAAGCCAGCCAACCCTATAGTATGAGCGAATGATAGTGGTACCTCTTGATGACATGACAATCTGATATAACCAGCTGCTCTAATATGTTTTCTTCTTTTGCAGATAAAAAAGATCTGAAAGTGAAAAATGTGCTGACTACAACAATCTCATCGAATGCCTTGATGCCCATCTTACCTAAATTGATTTGATCGACTACCGAGGCAGCATATCTGAGATTAAATTGGCTAGGTTCTTTGTTCTGGAGGCAAGTGTGCTCAAGGTAATGAGGTTTGGCGTTCTCTGGTGCAACAATGAATGGCGTGCTGATCACCGCAAGCGTCTAAGCCTAAATGACAAAGTCTCCGCAGAAGCTGAATTTGTTTTTGAAACATCAAGTGGTCAGAGACTCGAAAATTTATTTCCCCATTAGTGACTTGTTAGGGTGGTGGATTTTAGTTTGTACGATAATGCTGCATCCACCTAAAGTAACAAATGTTCTTACGTAGACTTCCTAGTAATTACCTCTTCGTAGGTGCAGCATTACTCCTAAAATTTGTAATATCCGTTTGAAACTTGTAATATTGCCGTGTCCTATTCCCACGTTTTCAAAATCCTGTGAATCAAAGAGGTCCTGAGTTGGTGATGATGTTGTGCCTGCCATGTTTCACGAATAGCCATCGGATCTATATTTGACGCACACAAACCAAACTTCTCCAGTTTTGCAAAAAGATGCCCGCACTTGTTCCCTATTTACAAACAACTCCTTGTCTCTCACAATCAGCCTTATCTCCTCCCCACCACATCTAGAAGGCCATGGAAAAATCTGGCGTGATGGCTGCTGCCGGCGCCATCCACCCCAATCTTGGTGTTCCATGCAATGCATGGGCATCTACGCACGGAAAATTATGTCGAACACGGCTAGTTGTAAGCATGCTAGCTCTACAGCCATGATGATAGTGAATGCAGACGGTGAGGCTGACTATGGTATGCCGAACACGGCGCCTATACTCTGGTGTCATCTCCGGTGCAGGGTCTTGATACTTCACTGTGAGGAGCAGCACGTAATAATTTGACCAACGGGTAGTACCGTTCTACTACATTGGTAGTACTACTACCACCACCGTCTGGATTTAGTAGTAGTACCACGTCCATCTTGATTTAGTATTTGACTAGCAATATCTTGTAATGCATGTCACAAAAAATGTACTACTCCCTCTGTAAATAAATACATGGTGTATTGTTTTATTCCTATCGGCGAGAGAACTTAATGTGTTTTTGCTAATTAATAGGATTACATGACATGAACTAACCACTGCATGTCATGTTTAGTAGTCTCAAGATAGGGGAGATCAACCTGCTCCAGGACCATTGGGTTCCTTGTAATGATGTTATTAGTTGAGTCGGGAATGGTCTTGAATGAACCTGCGATGCTAGCTGAGGTGATCACGTCGCACCGATCAATGAGTTCCTCCACCACGTCATCTTTCATATCAGGGCAAGAAAATGGGGTCGTTTCTGGTTTGTTCCCTCCATGGAGAATACGATCAAACAATGGTAGAAGGAAGGGTGAAGGCAAATGGAGGAGGGAGGAAGAGCGTGCGACAACAGTTCCAAATCGAGAGGGAACGGCGAAGAGGCGGTGGACGGTAGCCATTGTACACGAAGAGGCGCCCCGGCCTACATAGACGTCTGTTCAGAAATTGTACAAAAAGACTCACCGCCGTCTCACTGACATGTTGGAACGGGACCACATGTCAACGAAACATGGTGTGTCATTTCTCGTGCAAAATGTGATCTGCCGCATTGTTTCTTGACTTTATTTTTTTAATGGCGTGTCGTTCAGTTTTGAAGCACGACTAACTGGTACTGTATGCAGAGAAAATATAAACTACTCTACGAATACTTCACCTCTAGTACTAGTAGTATAAAAAAGATCTATAGGTTGCAGCTTTAGTGCTTTCTTGCTAAGGGCTGCACACTTGCTTCTCACACTATCACCCTCTCTCCAAATCTAAAAAAGACTTCCTCTCTCTCCCTCCTCACGGGTGGTCACAGATCCGCTGGGGAAGAAAAGTAAGTGCTGCGTTGACGCACTCGTTGTCGGCGAGAGAGGTCACGCACTGACGACAAGGCCATCCTCTCAGACCTAGCACCCGCGCGGGATGGCCTCCGTCCCAAAGCTCGCTGCTGTAGTGTGTGCGGAGGACGATGACCACTAGTGAAGCCACTTCCCGCCGACCCTCAGGTATGCTACCTCTTTTCAAATTATACACTTGTTCTATTGCCCCATTTTCCACGTCGCTGCATGTGGATCTTTTTCCACTCCACCATCTTCCCAATTTGCTATCCTCTGCTCTGGTGGTCATGTAGACGAAAATCTTAATTTGTACTATTAAAGGAAACCCTACTTCATGCAAACTAATCCATGTATAGGTTGAATAAGGAAAGGAAGTGAGAGTGTACTGTCCAAGAGAGTAGGCATCAAACCCGAACCTAGGTTGAAAAGGGGAAAATCAGTAGCTAAGGAATGAGTCTCGTGTCTCTTGATTGAAGATGGGAAGAAAGGCATGAGAACGCAATAGAGAATGACCAGGTCGATCGGTTTGTTGTCCTCACATAGGAAAAAGGAGGTGAGGGAGTCCCGGACTAGGGGATGTCCGGATAGCCGAACTATCATCATCGGCCGGACTCCAAGACTATGAAGATACAAGACTGAAGACTTCGTCCCGTGTCCAGATGGGACTTTCCATGGTGTGGAAGGCAAGCTTGGTGATACGGAGATGTAGATCTCCTACCATTGTAACTGACTCTGTGTAACCCTAGCCCTCTCCGGTGTTTATATAAACCGGATGGCTTTAGTCCATAGGACGAACAACAACCATACCATTGGCTAGCTTCTAGGGTTTAGCCTCCTTGATCTCGTGGTAGATCTACTCTTGTAACCCACATCATTGATATTAATCAAGCAGGACGTAGGGTTTTACCTCCATCAAGAGGGCCCGAACCTAGGTAAAAACATCGTGTCCCTCGTCTCCTGTTACCATCCGCCTAGACGCACAGTTCGGGACCCCCTACCCGAGATCCGCCGGTTTTGACACCGACATTGGCGCTTTCATTGAGAGTTCCTCTGTGTCATCACCGATAGGCTCGATGGCTTCTTCGATCATCATCAACGACGCAGTCCAGGGTGAGACCCTCCTCCCCGGACAGATCTTCGTATTCGGTGGCTTTGCACTGCAGGGCAATTCGCTTGGCCATCTAGAGCATATCGAAAGTTACGCCCCGGGCCATCAGGTCAGATTTGGAAGTTTGAACTTCACGGCTGACATCCACGGGGACTTGATCCTCGACGGATTCGAGCCACATCGGAGCGTGTCGTACTGTCACGATGGGCATGATTTAGCTCTGCAGCCGGACGGTACCCTGGAGGCCGCACTCGAAACCACTCCGATCTTCAATTCGGAGCCAGCTCCACAGATCGAGGATGGATGCCTAGACACCGCCTCGGGGGCTGCAACCTCTACGGCGATAGAGCCGAACACCGATCTTGTCCCCCATGAAGCTCGTGACTCCGAGGTGCCGGACTCCTTGCCGGACTCCGGACCTCCCGCGCCCCCTCCAGTCGAATCCGATTGGGCGCCGATCATGGAGTTCACCGCGGAGGACATCTTTCAACACTCACCTTTTGGCGACATCTTGAGTTCGTTAAAGTACCTCTCGTTATCAGGAGAGGCCTGGCTGGACTGCTGCCAGGACGGTTGGGATGCGGACGACGAAGAAATTTAGAGCCCACCCACCACCCACTTGATACCACTGTTGACGATCTAACCGACATGCTAGATTACGACTCTGAGGACAGCGATGGTATGGACGATGATGCCGGAGACGACCAAGAACCAGCGCCACCGGGCACTGGAAAGCCACCTCTTCATACGACATATACATGGTGGATATCCCAAAGGATGGGAACGGCGAAGGAATAGCGGAGGATGACCCCTCCAAGAAACAGCCCAAGCGCCGGCGTCAGCGGCGCCGCTCTAAATCCCGCCATAGCAAGAATGAGGATTCCGGCACCGGAGACAATAATACACCGGATAGCGCCGAAGACAACCCACTCCAGCAAGATCTAGCACAGGAGGAGGGGGACGCCAGCCCTCATGAGAGAGCGGCCTAAGAAGAGGTAGAGGACTATATGCCTCCCTCCGGAGACGAGGCAAGCCTCGACGACGAGGAATTCGTCGTACCTGAGGATCCCGTCGAACAGGAGCGTTTCAAACGCAGGCTTATGGCCACGGCAAACAGCCTCAAGAAAAAGCAGCAGCAGCTTAGAGCTGATCAAGATCTGCTAGCCGACAGATGGACTGAAGTCCTCGCGGCCGAAGAGCATGAACTCGAACGCCCCTCCAAAAGCTACCCCAAACGTCAGCTGCTCCCCCGATTAAAGGTGGAGGCATATGATCCCGCTTCACCAGGAGACAATACGGCTGATCGACCACCCCGTGGTCGCGACAGGGAGGCCTCAAGGCCCTTCACAAGACTCGTACCCCGGCATCGCCCGAAAAGCACAAGGCCATAGGGGAACACTCCGGACCTGCGAGACATATTTGAGGATAAGGCAATACAATCAAGATCGATCTATGGATCACGTGTGCGCCCCACGATACGTGACGATCACCGTCACCCCGGACACAGTAAGTCCGGCCGGGCCGAACACAACAGACAAAGCTCTTTTGAGCTCCGTCGCGATATCCCCAGTACAGAGGCGCCGCACACCCATTGTGCTTCACAGATGAGGTAATGGATCATCAAATCCCAGAAGGGTTTAAACCCATCAATATTGAATCTTATGATGGCAGAACAGACCCCGTGGTCTGGATTGAGGACTATCTCCTCCACATCCACATGGCCCGTGGAGACGATCTCCACGCCATGAAATATCTCCCACTCAAACTTAAAGGACCAGCCCAGCACTGGCTTAACAGCTTGCCAGCAGAGTCAATCGGGAGTTGGGTGGACCTGGAAGCCGCATTCCTCGATAACTTCCAAGGCACGTATGTGCGACCACCAGATGCAGATGACCTAAGCCACATAATTCAGCAGCCAGACGAGTCGGCCAGACAATTCTGGACACGGTTCTTAACCAAGAAAAACCAAATCGTCGACTGTCCGGATGCCGAGGCCCCCGCGGCCTTCAAGCATAACATCCGCGACGAATGGCTTGCCCGGCACCTGGGACAGGAAAAGCCGAAATCCATGGCAGCCCTTACATCACTCATGACCCGCTTCTGTGCGGGTGAGGACAGCTGGCTAGCACGCAGCAACAACCTCAACAAAAATTCTGGCAGTCCGGATATCAAGGACCGTAGTGGCAGGTCGCATCGAAACAAAAACAAACGCTGCATTAACGGCGATAACAGTGAGGATACG